>NW_026946060.1:298415-304824 GCF_034702125.1 Engraulis encrasicolus
TGTTCATTGCAGAAAGAAATGATGTAGCTGTTTTGTGTCATGCCTTAGACATGTATGGGAAAGCATCATTGGCAAGGGTGAATTGGGAAAAGAGTGAGGGTTTTTTGGTGGGGGATTGGGGGAGAGGGGGGGCGCCTTTGTTACCGGGGGGGGTAAGGTGGGGTAGGGAGGGCTTGAAGTGTCTTGGGGTGTTTTTGGGTACAGAGGGTTATAAGCAAAGTAATTGGGTGGGTCTGTTGGATAAGGTGACAGCGAAACTATCCAAATGGAATTGGCTCTTACCCCATCTGTCCTATAGGGGAAGGGTTCTGGTCATTAATAACCTGGCCGCCTCCACACTCTGGCATAGACTGTCTGTTCAGGAGCCACCCGCTCAGCTGGTGAAGGAGATTCAGATCAGGCTAAACAACTTCTTCTGGTCAGGACAACATTGGACCCCAGCGCCTGTGCTGTACCTTCCGCTGGGGGAAGGCGGGCAGGGGCTGGTTGATGTGAGCAGTCGACTAGGCGCCCTTCGTCTACAGGCGGCACAGAGGCTGCTATATCGGGCTGATGTCGTGTGGGCAGGGGTTGCCTGCTCTCTGCTGAAGGAAGCAACGGTGATGGAATACGACAAGCAACTGTTCCTGCTCAATCTTGAGGAGGTGGACTTAAGCAAACTGACCCCCTATTACAGGTCGATGCTGCAGGCCTGGCAGAAGGGTCTCAGGGTGAAGAGGGACCTTGTGAATGCAGAGGACTGGGTTATGGGGGAACCCTTGTTTCACAACAGCCTGATTAGGGCCAGAACCCTGTCATCTGCCAGCATCCAGAGCTGCTTGGTGGGGGCAGGCGTCTGTGTCCTGGCTGATCTAAGAACGGAGGGCGGCTGGGAAACGGCGGCCTCTCTCCAACGGAAAACTGGGATGCGCTCTCAACGACTTCTGGAGAGGGTGTTGACAGAGGTCAAATCAGCGCTTCCAGGGGCCTGCAGGAAAGCTCTGGAGTCAAGGTCACCAGGAAACTGGGAGGTGAACTATCAATGCCCTCCGCTGATGGTCGTACCTGCGATGGAGGGGACAGGAGAGGGTCATGGCGAGGGTCCGGATCTGTCGGGTCTGTCAGGAGCAAGCTCTTTTCAGGACCTGACTGGTAAAGTACTGTACATGAGCTGTGTGAAAGTGCAGCACCGGCTGGTCCTGAGGAGGGGTACAGAGTCGAGGTGGTCGGGGGTTTTTGGTCCAGAATTTTCCCTTAGAGGATGTTGGAGGTCCTTTTATAAGCCTCCGATTGAAAAACGTGTAGCGGACCTCCATTGGCGGCTCGCTCACGGGGCTATTGCCACAAATAGACATGTTGCGCACCTAAATCCAACAGTAGAGAAGAATTGTCTTTTTTTGTAGGGGGGAGGAAACTGTTATGCATTTATTTTTGAATTGTGTGAGGCTTCAGGAAGTTTTGGTATTTCGTGCACCTTGGGTCTCAAAATTGGGGGATGTGTTTTCTCATGAGTTTTTTATTAGTGGGCCGGTGTACAGTGTGAGGAGGAGGAGCGAGGTGTGTTTAGTCAACTTTTTGTTGGGTTCAGCCAAACTTGCAATTTGGAAGACAAGGAAGAATAAGATGTTGGGGGTGGGTTCCTGTGACCCAGTGGAGGTCTTCAAGGGATTGGTGGCTACCCGGGTGAAAATTGAATATGCATACTACAAGTTGGTTGATGACATGGACTGCTTTACGGACACATGGGGGGTGGGGGAGGTGCTATGTCACACTGCAGCTGATGGGAATGTGGTTTTAAATGTATAGGGGGGGGGGTGTTGGGAGGGGGTTGACCACTGAGAATGTAAGTTGCGGCCTGGCATTGTAACACGTTTGAAAATGAGTCAATAAAGGACTTGTTAAATCTCTCTCTCTCTCTCTCTCTCTCTCTCTCTCTCTCTCTCTCTCTCTCTCTCATGTGCACACGCACACACACATTCTCACTCTATCTATCTATCTATCTATCTATCTATCTATCTATCTATCTATCTATCTATCTATCTATCTATCTATCTATCTATCTATCACTCTGACTCACTCGTCCTCTCTCTCTTTCTGTTGCCTGCATTTTAAATGAAGTCCAGAATGGTTGGGGGTGTCAGACTCTGTCAAGATCATCTGCGTGTACATCAATTACATTTTGATATTGCTATTTTCTACGCTTTGTTGGAATCTTTCCATCTTTCTTCTTCCCTTCTCTGCATACAGTAGATTTGTCTCAACAAATAATTCTAATCTTTCTTTCCTAATCTCTCCCTCTCACCCTTCTCTTTATCACTATCTTGGTCTGTGGCTCTCTCCCCCCCCCCCCCCCCCCCCCCCCCCCTCTCTCTCTCTCTCTCTCTCTCTCTCTCTCTCTCTCTCTCTCTCTCTCTCTTGCTGTGTGAGGTTGTGGAGAATGGGGAGCTGAGTATGATTATATGGGGGGGGGGGTGTAATGGATGTATTGTGATAATGTACGATGGGTAAACGTTAAAATAAAGGCATGTCTCTCTGTCTCTCCCTCTCTCTCTCTCTCTCTCTCTCTCTCTCTCTCTCTCTCTCTCTCTCTCTCTCTCTCTCTCTCTCTCTCTCTTCCTCTCTCTCTCTCTCTCTCTCTCTCTCTCTGCCCCTCCCTCTCTCTCCCTGCAGAGCTAATTGGTGGCACACCCAGCCTGAAGATAAACCACGGCTCAGGAACACTGATCCTGCAGTTGCCAGGCAACGTGAAAGTGGCGGACAGACGGTGGCACAGGCTGGACGTGCGGAGCAACAGCAAGGTGGGTGTCAACCCCGGCCCCGGCCCCGGCCCCTCCCCCGGCCCGGCCCCTCCCCCGGCCCCGGCCCCTGCCCCTCCCCTCGCTAAAGCTGCCGAGCGGAGCGTTTGACCTGTAACCGGCCCCTCCCCATGTACAATTGCTCAGGTGTCCCCTTTTTTGCGCGAGCCAACAGATGCTCCTCTCCCCTTTGTGGAATTGGACTGAAAGGTATATTTTCACATGTCATTGCCATTACTCAACAAAGGGGTATACAACATTAACATTTAACCTTTGCGATTAACACACACGGCACGTGTGAAGTGAAAGCCCACCTGGGAAACTCCAACTCCCATTGTCATTATGACACTGCACTCCACAGCACACAAGTGCACACTATGAGATTGCATTTATGCCTCATCCGTGCGGGGGCCAGCCCCCAATGGCGCCCCGGGGGAGCAGTGTGGCGGTATGGTAGGGCACCTCAGTCGGGAGAGCTCTCGTTAATTACTCCCCTCACCAACCTGGCGGGTCGGAAGTCAAGCCGGCATCCTTTGGGCTACAAGTCTGATGCCGTAACAGCTGACCCGTGACTGTCCATGAGGGCAGCCATAGTGAAGTGTTCCCTTTGAAACATTGTGTTGGAAAGTGGATGTTGTAAAGTACCACGTTGACTATACTGCCCTACAATTTCAGAACGCAGTATAATTCAAAATGCCAAACTGAGAAAAAAGGCTTTAAAGTTTCCTTTCTGTCCACGCGACTGTGTTGGAGGTAAAGTGGTGATGACACTTCCATATAATACTTTTTTATGGTGAAAATTTATGCACACAAGAAAAAAGCAAAAAAAACAACATTCTCATTACTTTTTAGCTGAAAAATCATTATACTGCGCTCTGTTGTGGTATTACTGTCTACACCAAAATCACGGTGTCAATGGAGAAGTGCAGTATAATTCGCATTATACTGCGTTCTTGGCTAGTAAGACGTAACCTCCTAAAACCAAAAAGCGCAGTATAATCAGTTTTTTGCGTTTTTTTCCGAAACGGGACCAAGTTGGGCCAAAAAATTTTAACACAAGAAAAAGAAGGTATTTTAAAGCCAATTTCCAGTCTAAACCCATTTTCGACCATTTTCAATATACTGCGTTCTGATATTGTAGGGCAGTATAGGTGTGACCCTTTGACACTACATCATAGAGGGTGACTAAAGTGAGGCAAGGGGGGGGGGGGTAATTTCCCATTCATCTCTATTGGAGACTTGAAACAATGCATGTCCTTTCCAATTCTTACCATGTCTACTCTATTTCGTACAAGCGGTAGTTTCCTGTCCGTTTCAAACAACCCAAATATTTGGGGGGGGGGTTCCGAGCTGACCGTTTAATTTAGAGAGTTATTGGTATTGTTTAAATGACCGGTGAGTGTTGTCTTTTAGAATTCTATTGATTACCAGTCAAACACAACCGTCGTCCTGTCAGCGCTCGTCGTCAGCATTGCGATGTACGAATGTGGAAATATAGGGAGGAAGAATCCTCACAGAGCGTTCGCGGATGCTTCACAACCGTTGAATGGAATACAACAGCAGCACGCTGTCCATGTAGTATGTCAGTGGTCTGACCTTACTTACTGTATGCCCCTTTTCCACTGCTGGTTTTCTGGTAGGCCTACGCTGGGGTCCCCAAACTAAGGCCCGGGGGCCAGATGCGGCCCGCCATGTCCCTTTGACCGGCCCTCCACCTCTCTGCACCTCACCATTTGAACTGGCCCAAAGAACCAATCCTCTCAGAAGAAAATAGTAATAATAAAATATTTTAAAACATTTTATTTTGTTTATCAACAGGCCTTCCTACAGTTTAATTTTCACTAACCTAGTGTGAATCACCAGAAGTTTCTTGTTTTGACAGCTTCTCATCTCACTGTAATATAAACAGGCCTACCATTTCTATTGTATCACTCATAAACTGTCAATCAACCTTTCCATGCTATTTTTACATGGTTATTAGAAGTTAAAAGGAATACCTGTGGTATTTCAAACTGAAAACAAGTACTCACTTCTTTTGCAAATCACATGTAATGATGAACTATTTTGTGCTACAAATTATGGCTTTAACAGGCAGTGGCCTAGTATACAGCCCACATGATTGATCCCGGCCCCTGATCACAGTCAGGAACGATAATATGGCCCCCAGAGAAAAAAGTTTGGGGACCCCTGGCCTACAGCTTGACAAAGTGCGACTGGGCAACCACTTTTTGCTTTTTGAATAGGCATGACACAGCTCAATTGTAAAGCAAAAAGTGGTGGCCGAGTTGCGCTGTGTCGAGCTGTAGGCCTGACAGAAAACCGGCAATGGAAAAGAGGCAATAGTGGATTCAATTCTGTTCCCCTGAGGTTACAGGTGTGGTACCTTACCTTATAGATTTGAACCTCCCTCCATCCATGAAGAAGTCTGGTACGTCCGCTACTGGTTTTAGACATACAACCCTAGGGGCAAACCTTTACCATCAGATCACTACTGCCCCAACACTTGTAACACACACACACACACACACACACAGACACACACACACACACACACACACACACACACACACACACACACACACACACACACACACACACACACACACACACACGTACACACACACACACAGAGCTGAACCAAAAGCATAACGTCATCAATACAGCGCCGCATGTCAATTCAATAATTTGGCGGCATTGTAGACCCATTGCATAGGCTGGTAAACCAGCGCCACCCGCTGGGCGCCGACATTTTCCAGCTGCGAGTGGGTCTGGCCTCGGATCGGAGAACGTTTTGAACACTGTGCCCTGAGTCTGGCAAAAGCAATTACAACGCAGAGATTTGTTTTGAATTAAAGCGGGCAGGGTTTTGAGGGAGTGACGACGAAGCTTGCAACACCGTTTGGAAAACACATCAACGGCAAAGATCGCCGTTTGAAAAAACAACAGGTTGTTCTCATCAGCAATCGTCCGAGGTAACGTTCATCGGGGCCAGACTAAATTATTCCGGTCTCACATTTAGGCTAGTTTATCAGGCTAGTAATATACTGTAGAAGCTGAGCTTTTCCTCTTTTACAGTTCTTAACCCATTGATGCCTGATGTTGCGTTGTGCAACATTGGCCCTGGCGCCTGGAGCTGCATTACTCAACATTCAGGCTCATGAGATTTGAGACGGCTTTATTAAAAATCTCTGTTTCTTGGAAATGAATGAACACATTCTAATGACAGATGAGTTTCTAAGAGGTTAAATGCAACTTATTGCATATTTTTACGTGCTTCAGAAGCAGAGATATTTAGGTTTTTATAGGCTGAGGGCAGCTTTTCTTAAAAAGGGCTCAGGCATTCAGCACCCTTTTTTGTAGGTGTCTTAGGCGTCAATGGGTTAATGTGAGAAGACACACAGTAGTCCTGGTTACACAGTAATATTATGGTTTCCGGAATGGCAATAACTAGTTCTTCATGTATCATCACTAAGGACTTTTTTCAACCAATAGCGAAGCGTGCACATTTTCAGGCGTGCACTGTAGGCCTACAGTGTTAAAAACTGACTTTGCGAAAAGTTAACCGAAAATCTCAGTGGGTGCTCGTTCGTCACAGCAGCTTTCTGCACTTCTGGGTTCAGGGCCCCCCCTCCTTT
>NW_026946061.1:0-20979 GCF_034702125.1 Engraulis encrasicolus
ACATGAGTGTACAGTGGTAAAAATGTCAATGTGGTGCCACAGTAAAAACATTGAACTACAAATTTCAACCTGGTCAAAACAGGTGAAATTCTGAACAAAACCTTACAAATCTTTACGAGAAAAGTCAGAGCAGGATTTACGTTCTGAGGAAGCTGAGATCCTTCAATGACTGCAACAAACTGCTGCAGCTGTTCTAGCAGTCAGCCACAGCCCGTGTGCTCTCCTAAGCTGTGGCATGCTGGGGCGCCTTGACAGGCTGCTGGGGATAGCATTAGGAAGAGAGATGGCCAGTGTGCTCTCCTATGCTGTGACATGCCGGGGCGATAGTATTAGGGAGAGAGATACTGACTGCTGGGGAAAGCTGGGTCTGTTGTTGGCACATGCTGGACGCCTTGACAGGCTGCCGGGGAAAGCTGGGTCTGTTGTTAGCACAGAACTGGAGGACATAACTACCACTGCTGAGAAGAGGACACTGACTCCGCAATGGACAATTACAGTCATCTCTTGCATCCATCTCCTGCACAACCAGAGAAGCCTGTTTAGCTACAGATTTCACACCGTCCCCCGCAGGACAGACAGGCTACGGAGGTCTTTTGTCCACAGGGCCATCCAGTGGTTCAACACCACACAGAAGGACACACAGCAAGATCATCATAGGTGACTGGACTGCATAAATCAATTAATTCCCTCTTCGTGAACTAGCTAGGAAAATTATTGCATCACTTGCTGTACTGTGTGTGACTTTGGTTCTGATTTGGACAATGCACAGTAACCCTTTGAGACCAATGTACACTTGTGGACACTTTGGACACTTTCTCTTTTTGACTTTGGCTGGGCCCTGAGCATCCCCTATCGAGATGGGCAGGAGGATATTATTGGAATGGAAATCAGTTACTCCTCCAAAGGTTTCTGTGTGACTTTCAGACCTTATGATGCGCTTATGTAAAGCAAGGTCTTGCTGCTGTAATTCCTGATTGCTTATTGAATTTGTTTTATTTTATTGTACAATGGCAATATTTTTTATCATTTAGTTTTTATTCATGTATAATTGATATTGTTTATGTTATTTAATTCATTTTAATTAATGTTATAATTATTTTAACCATTTTAATGTTGTCTTTGTTATTATTTTGCTATCATTAGTATTGAAAATGTTGGCATTATTGGTTCTATGGGTGGGATGTAGCCTGATTAACCAGACTAAATGTGAGATTGGATGTTTAATTTAGTCTGGCCCGATGAATGATACATACGAAAATTGTTGATGTCTTTCAAACCGTACCAGTGCCTGATCAGAGTCACAAATGACCTGTTACTTGCAAGTGACTCAAGTGTCAAATTTCAAGTTTAAGTTTATTTGTCCCCCAAGGGGGAAATTAGGTATATAGCAGGTAAAGACATCCAGAACAGACAACAAATAGACTAAAAAACAACATAGAGACAGGTACCTGGGGCCAACACAGCACAATTAAACACAGACAACACAGAATTCAAAATCAATAAAATAAAACAATATAAAGTTAGAAGATGAAGAAGAGACAAAGAGAATAAAAGATATAAAAGGTCAGATCAAAACAAGGAGATTAAAATACCAGCCCAATGTGCAAAAACAAATGCAAGGATGCAAAGTGCAGGAGGCAGCATTATCTGTGCAAATTTAACATGTTTATAGCTGTGCAGATGAAGGAGCATTTGTATCTTTTAGTCCTTTGGGTTGGAAGTATAAATATTCTGCCTGATGGCAGAAGCTCAAACTCCCCATACAGAGGGGGATCCGCACAGTCTAAAATCGCAAGCGCTTTCCTTTGGACATGGTAATAAAACAGTTCACTGAGCGGAGTCTGCTCCTCCCCTATGACCTTCCCAGCCACAGTGACTAGTCGTCCCAGCTTATTTCGTTCAACACGTTTCAGGTTACCAAACCACACAACAACAGCAAAGGACAGGGCTGATTCAAAAGACTTATAAAACAAAGACATCATTTTTCTGCATACATTAAAAGTGTTCATTTTTCTTAAAAAATAGAGACGCTGCTGGACCTTTTTGTATATGGCCTCAGAATTTGACTGAAAACACGTCCTTGTCAAGGGTAGTCCCCAGATATTTATAAGTTTCCACCAGTTCAATTTCCATAATTCCATCACTAATGTTAAACTGTCATGGATTGTAGATTCATGGCCCAGTTTTTTTAAACTATTCCAACCATTAATTTTCTTCTTTTTATATACGTTGGCCTTCCAGCTAAAAAAAAACATGAATTGGGGAATTCGCAGCATTAGAATATTATTATAAAATCACATTTTTCTTCATCAAAATTCGAGTCACATTAAATCAGTTGAAATTTGGTACTTTCTACATAACATGCAATGGTCAATACTTGGTTAGGTCATTCTCTGTCTTCATAATGGCCATGATGCGTTTAACATTGAAGTCAAAGGCAAAAACAGTGCATGGGAGTTATGGAAGCCCAGATATACTTGATGCTTTGCTGTCAGCTGTTCTTGTTTGTTGACCTGGTGCCCCACACTTCACTCTTCAATATACCCTGTAGATTTCCATGCCACGTTTTGGTGTTAACTCACCACTTTAATTCTAACTCAACAGAAATAAAACCCCATTCATTTTCAATGTTGGTGGGAAAGAGGTTGGCATGCAGCATTGTAGTTTACATGTCTCCCTCCAGGCCCGCCGACAGGGGGGGACAACCGGGCTTTTTGTCCCGGGCCCAGGGATAAGGGGGGCCCTCATTAAGTTTGTAATTAATGGTTCTATTTCATTTCAAAATAAGTTGATTTGAGAGAGGGAGAATGCGCTATATTTGCATTAAATAAATTATGCAGATGTTTTGCTTTTCTTGGCCTTTAAAATTGATCAAGAACCCCCAAATCCCCACCTCCACCCCCACATCCCCCACCCCCAGTGCACAAATGGTTTGGTTGATCATTATGAGAAAGAAAATAACGGCTTCAACTTAACGTGGCTCGTGCCAATTTGCCAAGGTGTCTGAAGACGCAGTCGTTCAAACCAGGAGGGCAGAAAGTGAAGGAAATGAGAAAAATAGAGGAAGACACCAGAAGCCCCAGGAATTCAGTAAAATATTTCTAACATGATGCAGGTAGGCAGCGGTGTAGTCTACTTTTTTGAAGTGGGTATACTGTATATTTGAGCATTTTTTGAAGTGGGTATACTGTATATATTTGTGCTATTCAAAACAATGGATCAATCCATTTTTAGTGGGTATACTGAAATCCCTGAAATTTAGAAGTGGGTATACTCCGTATACCCGCGTTCTACGTAGACTACACCACTGCAGGTAGGCCTACTAACAGGCAGAGGACGCTAACAAAGCAAAAGTTTCCCATCTTCATAAACAGACACACACTGCACTGCAGCATTCATGTTTAAAAGGAGATCAGTCACACTGATAAACACAATAGAAAATGGGCATCGCATCATTTTATGACCACAACAGCTAAGTAAAACTTTGTGTTTCAAATCTGACCATCAGTGACCGATGCTAAGAATATGCACATTAGCCCACCCTGCAATCATGAGAAGTTGCGTCGCGTGCAGGGAGAGGGCAAGGGACAACTTTTAAAACAGCACTATTAATATGCAATGCTATAAAGGCTTAGCGCTTATAAATCCCGCTTAGCGCAAATGCTAACACATTATCAACCTGTTAACTTTGTGGGGAGAAATACAGTGTAGATTCGTTTTGCATATACATTTCTGCAACTTGACTTGTTCCTGTGTTTGGCTATTCCTGGTGTGGGAAGACTGATGAGGGAGCACAGCACAAGATCTGTGTTCCACTGACGTCTTTGGTGTGCTGCTCACTTGTTTACTGTCATCACACGTCACTTGAAGTCAGTTTAACAAACGGGAGCTGATTCAGTCAGTAGGTTTTGATGTGCAAGCCTTCAAATTGCCAAAGTAAATTACACTTACACTTGTGTTATTAATGACAATGTGAATCCTATTTTTTTGTATCATTTCTAAATAAATGTTGGCAAGAATGCATGGATAGTAGCCTACCTAGTTGAATGGATAGCCTGGATCATTTACTATGGCATTGTAGGCCTATGCATCATTGTGAGGCTACATTGTGAGGCTACTAGCATATCATGTGAGAGTCTGTGGCGCGCTTTCAGGCCGAAAGTGTAGTCTGGCCACCTGGTCTCTCTTGAAAAAAATCTAGTGGTTAGGTTTGTTTCATTTCCTAGCTCTTCCCATACAGTTTTAGGGTGCTTTATCTCTGTTTTTCCTGGTTATTGAATGCTCACAAGGTCAAACCTTGTATGGAACCACAGACAGGCCTAAGATTGATGATTGATAATCATTTTATTTATCCTAAAATTTGGAAGAAATGCACCAACAGTTTGCTCCTTAATATCCAGGAGCCCATTTCAGCCTTCTTGAGTTCTAAAATCCTGTCCCTGACATCCTTTGACAGCTTTTTGGTCTGTCCCATGTTGGTGAGTTTAGTTTGATTGATTGACTGATACTATGGACTGATTCTGCAGATTCAATGTGTCTTTTGTGCAGGTTACTATTAACAGGTGTGTTCAATTCAGATAACAAGTTAATTGGAAGTGCCATTTGATCTGCGGGATCAGAACTCTTAATGGTTCGCAGGGGATCAAATACTTATTTCACTCAATGAAATATAAATCAATGAATATATATTCTTTAGAGTTAATTTCTGGATTTTCTTTTTGATATTCTGTCTCTCCATATTAGAATACATTTTATCATTAACATTAAAGGGACATTGTGTGAGATTTTTTGTTGTTTATTTCCAGAATTCATGCTGTCCATTGACTAATGTTACCTTTTTCATGAATACTTACCACCACCATCAAATTCTAAGTATTCATTATGACTGGAAAAATTGCACTTTCCATACATGAAAAGGGGGATCTTCTCCATGGTCCGCCATTTTGAATTTGAATTTTTAGCAGCAAAAATGACTGTACTTGGACCATATTAGAAAATATTTGTTTATTACCTAGTAAACTTTCATGTAAATATCAAATTTGGCGATAGAGCCAACCCAGTTTCAATGAGCAGCATAGTTGCAGTACCTTTTTGGACCATTTCCTGCACAGTGTCCCTTTAAAGATGGATCATGTCTTTATTAGTGGGCAAACCAACAAAATCAGCAAGGGATCAAATAATTATTCTCCTCACTGTATGTTTAATACACTTAGAACAATTTGGGGTCATATTGACCCCAAGGAACACGGATGTAACCTAAATATGTACAGCACTTAGGAAACACATTCTTGTGGAAATATTTATTTCACATTGACCCCATATATTTAGGAAAAGTCATGAAAGATGAAGCAAAATAAATATGTAGGCCTACTTCATGCATTTTTCAGACCTTAAACATTGAATGGGGTCAAATAGACCTCAAGGATAACAGGAGGGTTAAAAGCAATACAGATAATTGTAAAATAAAGGAGTCATACCCACACCCGAGGGTGGATGACTCATATCCACACCCGAGGGTGGATGACTCTTTGGTTTCATATATATACGAGCGGATTCCCAAAAAGTTGGGACAATTGGCATTTTGTGAATAAAATCTAAATGCTGACATTTTCAAAACATTAAATTCATGCATAAGATTCACAATGGCACAAGGTCAACATAGGAACAGTTAAAATGAGGCAAAAACATTGTTTTGAGGGAAATATGTGGTCATTTAAAATTCAACCCATGCAACAAATCTCAAAAAAGTTGGGACAGGTCCAAAAAATGTTGCAATAGTTGAATAATTCTAAAAATAACACAAGGAGGAATATTTTGAAAGGAACTATATTGACTGCCAACATGAATGCACAAATAAAATACCATCACAGAGAGGCTGTGGCACTCAGAAGCGAAGATTTTGAGGGACTAATTAATGATCTATTACACAGAAACATTGAATTATCAAAATTGCAGGCATAGAAGGCCTATTTCTGTAATGTAGAGTTCTGTGAAATCATTGCACGAGTTATGAGAACATGACATACCCATCGTCAATAAGCAAACTATGACACTCAATCAATGACAGCTAATGACAGCTGCAACACTTGATTAATGCATAAGCCATTGGACTCACACTAACGCATAACATGGGTCTAAATAGACCCGCATTCATTTCCAATGTATTTCTGAGCATTAATCATGTATTCTCTCACACAACTTCTAAAACCAATACATTTTATCCCATAATTCTTCTAAAAGTAATTACATAGGTGGTCCTTAATTCAAAAAAGATTTTTTAAAAATGTTTTTATATTTTTATTTTACAAATAAACATGAATTTGGAATTAAATCACTAATTTCTAGACGTGGACCGAAAATGGCCCGCACTCATTTCTAATGGAAGTCTAAATCTTTCACTATAATAACTTCCACAATTAATGTATTTTAATAGCTAATGGATTAAAAGTTGTGATTTAGGCTGTTTTTAATGCACAAAATGGGTGTTATTTTTTTGTATCTTATATAAATAAAAACAGAAATAATTTCCCCCATTATTGCAGACATAGCCTAAGTCTGAAGTGTTTCACGTTAGGAACTAAAATATATTTAAAAGGATTCCAGTCAGGAACAAATAAACTGTTTTTGACCACTGTTGACCACTGCTGGCCTATTGGATTTAAGCATTCCAGGTCATGCATATTTGTGTAATAAGAGACGGTGTGATCGGAGGAGCCAAATAGCCTATATCAGGGCATAATTAATGTGCATAATTATTAGGCAACTTTGCTTTCCTATGGGAAAATATGCCACAAAAGACATCTAACAAACTCCAAAAATACTATAAACAATGTTGATGTCTTCCAGAGGGGCGTGGCTGTCTGGAAATATTGGTCACATCCGTCTAAAGCACTGTTACAAAGCCATGAGTGTCACATGACATGAGCTCACAAAGTCACTACCAGATTTAGAAGAATTGAAGATGAAACTACCACAAAAGTATTACCTGCAGTGCTGTTATATTCCAGAAATGAAACCTACATTGAGTGTCCACAAGAACATTGTATTCAGCACTCAGAGACATGGGCAAGGTAAAACAGGCTGAAACCTGAAGACCACTCAACAAGAAACTTAAGTCAAGACTGGGTCAAGAAATGTCTTTAGACAGTTTTTTTCAATGGTTTTATGAACTAGTGAAGGTGACTGTTAATGGACCAGGTAGATGAGTCTATGGCTAGATCAGCAATGTGCACACTTACATGTACATGAGTTCCTGAGTTCCACTCAAATGCAAGCAAAGTACAGCATAAATACCATGGTCTTCAAAAGATGCAAATGTCTTCCTCTCAATGATCCAGCCATGCATGGGCTCATCCACCCTGTCTGTCAAGAGTCACTTTCCCAAGTCCATATACAGTGAGAAGGGTCCAGCTGCAGTAAAACAGTTCCACCCTTAATGCAAGCACGCCCATGGGCGTTCCCGGCATTTGCCGTATTGGCCAATCGTGAAGGGATACTGCATGATGTCATTTTCAAGGCCATTTCCGGATGAAGGCTCCATGTTTGTTACAAAGATATCCCGTGCAAATTGTTATCTTCCAGAGAAACGTTTCACTGAACATTCCACTGACATAATATTCTCAACAATTTATGTAAGAAAGTGAGATAAATCACACGTTTTCTAATCCCAATATGTCTTTTGCTTTGTCTTCCCGTACCTCGGACATTGTAGCCTACTGTTTAGGACTCGTGTCCCTATGCACAAATTTGTCATAGCAACGTATCAGGTCGCCAAAATGTCAACACGACGACGTTGACATTACCTTACCTAGCTGTGTGTATCGAGGCAGAGATTGTTTCTAAAGGAGCAACAGTATCTCTGATCGAGGTCACTGTTAACACTGTGTAGGCTATATGATTAAACATCCTTTCCAGGATATTAACACACCCGGAATAATAATAATAATAATAATAATAATTAAAAAACCCTTTTTGGCGAGGTTGTTCACTTGGTAAGACATGATATAGGCTACTTTGAAAAGTTTGAAACGATGTAAAACATCAGCAACACATTCCCGACTTTTTAAAGTAATGAGTGTCACCTCACCACATTTATGTGGCAATGTGGTCAGCTTGGAAAGAGCAGATATTAATGAAAAAATATATGAAATAGTATTTGAAATAGCAATAGGCTATTTGTTTGTTTTATTGGAGAAAAACGATTTCTTCATTAGCCTACCATAGGCCTACCATACTCCATGTCTGTCTATGATTTAGGAGTGACCACACTATTGAAGCTTACCTCTTTATCCAGGAGAGGTTCCAGATTGGCCTGTCTTAATTCAAAGGCAATCAGAAAACAGAGAACATTTTTCCTACCATCATAACCAGTGTTTGTGCGTACATAATCAGGACCGCTGACAGCTTTGGCTGTGCTCAGGACAGTCATCTGAAAGGGCCCCCCACTCAATACATAGACTACATACAATGTAATGAGGACCCATTCCTGGACCCCTCGTCTCACTGGGCCCAGGTCAACGGACCCCTTTGTCCCCCTTGTCAGCTTCCCTGCATGTAGGCCACATACATTGCTGAAAGAAGTGAACGAGACAGGAATGAAATGTGAAAATTTATTTCTGTTTACTTTTACACTATGAAGTGTGAAAGGTCACCTCTCCTTCTCCTCATATTCAGAGTGCATAAAACAGCACTCAACTGTGTGGTCTGTTGATAGCCTGTGTAGTACAGTAGATTAGACTCCATTTTTTGACAAAAATCTATGGAGGGTTAACACAAAGTTTGAAATTGTGTTTGACCAGTCTCCAATGTGCAGTTTAACTAATAACTAAAAATAATGCATTGACATGAAATACAGACTGATACATACAATACATACAGTCACACAGAGACACAAACAGTGTGCAATAAGAAGATTAACATACAATAAATTAACATTAACAATAAATACACAAACACAGTGGACACACACACACACACACACACACACACACACACACACACACACACACACACACACACACACGGCAGGAGGAGATCATACAGGTGATATGAAGATGCTGTATATAAGGTGCAATGAGTAAAGTGTAAAGGGTGGTTTATGCCTCGAGATCAGCGTCCCTGCGTCGTGATGCAGTGAGCTGCGCAGTTAACGGAGTGAAGCCCCCCCCATCACGCAGGTACTCAGGGGCACCTCCCCAAAATTGTGTCTCGACGCAGGGAGCGACGGCGTGAAAGGGCGAAAATAGGTCTCTGATTGGTCCTCTCGACCAGCCTGCTCTGTCCTCGAGTCGAGAGCTACTTCCTTGTTCTAACCTTCGTCGGTCTACGGACTGTGAGCTCTTCATTAAATAAGTTGCCCGTGCTTTGTCGTTTGATTTATTTACACGAACCAAAGACAACACGTGCGCTTGCAAGTTACCACGCTGAAGTTATTTGGACAGTTGAACAGTGGTTCCGAGGTCGAGGAAACATTCCGCTTCGTCCTCGACAAATGAGCCACTTCTTTGTTCCAAACTACCACGGTGGCTGCCAGTGCGATCAAACATGCACGTGATATAAAGATGTAATGTTTCATTTTCATTATCGTCGAGTCTGTGAAGCCACAAAAACAACCGGCACGTCTAGGTTACTCTTTGTATTGAAGGCAGTTTGAGCGTGGAATGACATCGCGCAGACCGTGCTTCAAAACAGGGCATAAACCAAAATTAACTGCATCATGGCTGCGACAAGCTCACTCTGTGGCGCAAGTAGGAAGCATAACCAGCCCTTAAGTGGCATGGTGAAAGAAGTGTTCATCAAATATTCTCCAGTGTCCTTGGAATATTCATGTGGTTTTCTTCAGTGCGTTGAGGAGTCTGATGGCTTGTGGAAAGAAGCCGTTTCCCAGTGTGCTTGTGCGGCACCGCATGCTGGGCTAGCGCTTCCCTGATGGTAGTAGGGAGAACAGTCTGTATGCTGGATGAGTTGTGTCTTTATGATGTTCATTGCCCTCTTGGAACAGTGTGAAGTGTACAGATCCGGAATGGCTGGTAGGGGTGATCTTATGAGCTTTTCTGCCGTTCTCACCACACTCTCTGTACTGCCTTCTAGTCTTCAGCTTGACGGCTGCCATGCCAGACAGAGAGGCTGCTGGTCAAGATGCTCTCAATGACACCCCTGTAGAAGGTGGTGAGTGCCGATGTGGGGCGGTCAGCTCTTCTCTCATCCTTCACAGGAAGTGGAGTAGTGTCTGTGCCTTTTTGAGATGGTGGAGCCATGTGGTGCAGTTGGCAGAGGAGGAGCGGCACAGTGGTTGGTGCTGGGTTGATCAGGTTCAGAACCAAAGTTGCTGGTGTCATCAGCCCTCGCTCTGAAAACTGGCTGTGTGCCTGTCAAAAAAAGGCATGCTAATATTATGAATGAAAATAAAGACAAAAACAAGCACCCCCTATCTACCTACAGAAAGACATGACCATGACATGACCATGTGCATATGCTTGTGCACACGCCCCCCCCCCACACACTGCTACTGTCTTAAAGTGTGGCACGCAGGCAGGCACGCACGCACGCAGGCACGCAGGCCTATTCTCCCCCCTTTGCCTCAAGTCAAGTGTGCATTTTAGAGGTTGGCCTCACCTGCACATGTGTGAAGAGCAGGGAGATGGGAGGGTGAGGATGACGAGGCAGGGCAGGAGGTTCTCCTTGTGAGCTGCCCTGGTCCTGATGCTGATTGCCCATACCCATGCTGTGGCTCATCAAACCCATTACTGGCATATCGATGCTGAACAGGAACGACTGCTTCCATCTGCACACATGCACACAGACACACACACACACACACGAGAGGGTATACATAGAATACACTACATAAAAATCACACCCATCATTTTAATGCAGAACACCAAGCTGAAGAGATACAGAGCTTCTGGCCTGTACAGGGGTCACTACTACTGTGCCAGTGTTTTGTATTATCCTCTATACACAAGTTCTGCTATAAATAAACACAGCACATGAAGGAATTACTGTATGAAATACTTATTGGTCTAGTGCAGAACAAAACAGATTCAGTGATTTACTCACCACTGTGTGCAAGTTTCTGTGTTCAGCTCAGGTGGAAGCCTCCATCACAACATGTTGGTACTGACATCAACCATCTTTCAGAAAACTGGCTGCCTGTCAGAAATAGCAAAATTATGTTACCACAACAAGGTAGTATCTTAAAGATACCCTTAACCAAAGGCAGACAGACACACACTGCCACTGTCTTGGTTCTAGGACACACACACGCCCTTTAAGGGTCACATGTATAATGACCGGGTTCTCACTTACTCACTCGCACACTCCTTTTCTCCTACTTTTGCCTCAAACAATACAGTGAGTTTTTAAAAATTGGCCTTACCTGCACATGTGTGAAGGGCAGGAAGAGAGGTTGAGGATGGAGCTGCCAGTCAGGAGGTCCAGAGCTGTCCTGGTCCATCACCATCATGTGGATCATCAACCCCAACTTCTTATATCTGCATGCACACATTCTCTCTCTCTCACACACACACACACACACACACACACACACACACACACACACACACACTTGGAGAGATACAGGTTATATGGCACATCAGGAGGCAGGGGTATTGTTGCGCTCTAGATGTTTAGAAATAAGTAGGTGCATGGACCCAAAAAGTAGAGTTCAATGTGGGAGCACACTAAAGACACTAAGGTCAAGTCACTACTCTCTGATGGCAGCAACCTGAAACGTCTGCTCTAATCTGCTCTGAGAATTGTTAAAAAAAAAAAATCTGCTTGTGCTTGACCTTAGTGTCTTATTTAGTGTGTGAACCTGCTCCCACATTGAACTATATGGCACATTTAAAATCAGACCCAATGACAAGTCAAGTCAAGTTGGTTTTATTTTCAATTTCTTTACATGCACTGGTCAAGAATTGAAATTACGTTTAACACCAGGTTGAACAAATATGACACCTCCGACTTTCAGTGCTATTCTATACATCTTTGCTTCAAAGAAACACTGATAGCTCAGATTATGAAACAGACGTGCACAACGCAGCCCAGTGCTTAATTTGTTTAAGGGTAAATACAGCATAATTTCTTGATAGCTCGTGGTACAACAAACATTCAAAATATCCGCGTGTCATTTGAAAGGGATGTCAAAACTATACGTTTATTCAAACGAGTAACAAACCACGAAACTGTTATTAATACGGAGATCATTTCGTGATCATTTTGTGGCGAACTTTATGATATTTAAGCAAGCAAGCACACAATCCGATAACCATTCGAAAGACCGTCAAAACGTTTATGAATGAACTTTTCGTAGTAGGCCTAGTTAACTTTTATTCTAGTCTGGCTAGCCCTTAGTATCCTTCATCTCACCCTTGTCATGTTAACGTCTTACCTTACACATAACGATGTAATACTACTCCATTCACATTTGCCTCGTATTGTCGTAACAAGATTCTGAGATGTGCTGCCTTTGTCCATTCTGACCAGGCTGGCTAGCTAGCTACAAGGTTGGAAATAGTAAACTAGCACAGATTCCCCAGGCAGTGAAGCATGTAGTGGGGTATGAAGGGCAACAGATGTTCATATTTGGGAACCAAAGGCAGTTTCCTGCTTAATATATGCAGTGAAGTAGTGACAAGAATGGTAATTACACAGGAATAATAGTTGCTTTGTCTGTCCATAACTTAGTACTGTACATTATGACAAATACACACACAACATCTGAAACAAACTTACGAAGGGCGGCCTGTTAGCTTGCCTTGAAGCTAAAAAAAAACATTAGCCAAAACCGCTAGTTGGTGGGCCGAGGTGGTTAAATGTTCGCCCTCCGACTGAAAGTCAACTCGTAAAGTAACCGTTATGTATATTCATGCATTCATATCGAAATCTTACCGACAGTCGAGTGATCGCTGATCCAGCCAGTCATTTTAAAAAGTCCCGCACGGCGCTTGTGTTGTCATTCGGCAGCATGTCACTGACTTCAGAAACTTGAACAGCCAAAGGGGCGTTACTGTGAGGGCGGTCTAGTAAGGAGGAATGGGCGTAGCGGTATTAGCTGGACAAGACGCAGCTGGACCATATTGTATACAGTAGGCCTAACTTTGAAAACTCTGTCCCCAGGTATTTTTGACCCAGTCTTGACTTAATTAACTTGTCTAGTGTCATCCCTTCTTACCTTGGCCATATCTCTGAGTGCTCAATGCCCTGTTCTTCTGGACACTTGGTGTAGGTTTCTGTTGTGTAATATTATAGGACTGCAGGGTAATACTTTTTTGTAGCTCCACCTTAAATTCTTCTCAATTTTTGGCTGTGACATTTCTTACGAGACTGATGACTTTGTAATGATGCATTTCATAATTCTGTGGTAAAGTGACCAACGTCTTGCCAATTTCACGACAGCCACATCCCTCTAGAAGACTTCAAAATTGTTAATCGACTTTTCAGAGTTTGTTAGATCTATTTTGTGGCCCATTTTCCAAGAAGACAACAAAGTTGCCTAATAATTATGCACACCTGATATAAGGTGTTGGGCACCTTCGACCACAGCCCCATATTTTTATACAAATATGCATGGCCTGGAATGCTTAAATCCGGTTTTCAAGTTCATATAGATTCCTGTTGGAAAATAAGCATAAAAAAGACAATATGGTCAAAAACATGTTTGCCTAATAATTCTGTATATAAAAAATGAATGCGGATCATTTTTGACCCATGTGTGTAAATATCATATAATTGTATAAAAAGATGTCTATTTCAAAGAATAACCATAAAGTATTTAAAATAAGTATTGATGTTGGGAGTTAATACTCCATAAATGATAAAAAGTTGGACTTTTAGTAAAATAATCAAAATCCTTTTTCAATATGGCTAAGAGAAAATTAAGCTTGTGATGAAATTACATAGAAAATGAATGCGGGTCTATTTAGACCCATGTGTCTAAATATCATATAGTTATATAAAATGACTTCTATATCAAAGAATAACCATCAAGTATTTAAAATAAGTATTGATGTTGGGAGTTAATACTCCATAAAAGATAAACAGTTGGACTTTTAGTAAAAGAATCAAAATCCTTTTTCAATATGGCCAATATGGCTAAGGCTTTTGATGAAATTACATAGGAAATGAATGCGGGTCTATTTAGACCCATGTTATGCGTTAAAGGGTAGTAACCAAAAAAGTGTTTTCACGCAAAAAGTTATGATGCATAAAAATAAATTAAGTCATCTAAGGGACAAAAACAAGTCACTTGAGGAATTCATGGAGTGCTGAGTAAGAAAATTGTATTCTTACAAAGATATAGAAATTTTAAACTCAGCCGGGTCGATTTAGACCCATGTTATGCGTTAAAGGGTTAAGGCACATGATGCAGACATTAAACAGTGTTGCAAGTGGCAAAGCTCATTCTAGATCAGGGGTGACAAACTCATTTTGGTCCGGGGGCCGCATAAAACCCATGTGGACTTCAAGCGGGCCGCATCGGTAACATCATCGCAAAAAAACAAACCTTAAAGCAGAGGATTAGTTTTCAGTACTATCGTGTTATCTTTTCAGCATGTTTTAAAAGTGTGTTGAATATGTAGAAAGGAATGCAATACTGATAATCCTATGCAACATTTCATTGATTTCATTAATTCATCGCCAACCGTCAATGAATAAAATACGGGACAGTTCATTTTTGCGGGGGGTCTGGGGGTCTCCCCCCAGAAAATGTTGTATTTCTTAGATGTAATTTCCTGCATTTTAACGCATTTTAACATCCTGTTTCCCATTTCAGCTCAATGCGAACCAATACAAATACAATTATATTAATTATTTAATTATAACCAATACCAATACGAAGAAGTATTAACTTTTGATCTCTATATATGAGGTTTATCAAATGCCTGTCACAATACAACTTCACTATTTATGATGAAGTGTGATGTGCACTTTACTACATACAGTATATCTACACTGACTGGAGTGGAATACACTGTTAGGTGCCATTGCGGTAAGATCTGCAAAAGCAACAGAGGACTAAAGCAACACCAGAGTAGGTCCAAGTGCAGAACATCAGCAGCTCAGGAGCAGCGCACAGACCCAGAGTCTGGTCAGACGTCGGAGAACTCCAGCCAGGAAGCACCTCACAGTGCTGAAGATCTCTCCGCAACTGAACTGCCCCAGCACCAGGGACCAACTCATGTGAACCCCCCTCCAACCACCCCAATCCAATTAGCAAGGAGAGAGAGGATTAAATGGCCAAAGATGGCAGACAGCAATGCTTGGATGCAGCTGGACGACGACCTCGATGGCATCCTGGAAGCAACTGCATCAGGCTCAGCTCATAGGAAGATTGATGCACTGACAACCATAGTGTACAACCTCGCCAAGGAGCGGTTTGGCACTATGGCGCAGAAAGGCCAGCGCCAACTACAGCAGCAGCCAAACAGGAGAGAGAGGGAGATCCGTCGCCTAAGGAGCGAGATAAAGGCCCTCAACAAGCGGTTCAAGACGAGCTCACAGACTGAGAAGGAAGGTATCAAAGACCTTACAAGTAAGATCCGGGAACAACTGTGCAGGGTCAGAAGAGCATAGAAAATCAGGAAGCAGCGTCGGAAGAGAGAAAAGAGAAGATCTCAGTTTGTAAAGGACCCATACAGCTTCACAAAGGCTCTACTTGGCCAACAAAAATCTGGCTCACTCTCCAGCTCAAAAATGGAGGTGGAAGAGTTCCTTGCTGAAGCTCACAGCGACCCTTACAGGAGTCAGGGTCTGGGGGTCAACCGCAATATCTCTAGGCCTGAGAAACCAACAACTGAGCTGAATGGGAAGGAACCCACCTGGCAAGAAGTTCGGGACGTCGTCCACAAGGCTAAATCATCAGCTGCCCCTGGCCCAAGTGGTATACCATACAAGGTATACAAGAAATGCCCCAAGCTTCTCAAGAGGCTATGGAAAACCATGAGGAAGATCTGGGCCAAGGGGACAATTCCACCTAGCTGGAAGTTGGCTGAGGGATGCTTTGTGCCGAAAGAGGAGGGGTCATCCACAATCTCCCAGTTCAGGACGATCTCTCTTCTGAACGTAGAGTGTAAGATCTTTTTCTCTGTTCTGGCACGAAGAATCACCAACTACATGATGCAGAACCACTATATCAACCCTTCCATTCAAAAAGGTGGAATCCCAGGCTTTTCGGGCTGTCTGGAACACACCTCGATGATTACCCAACTGATCCAAGAGGCGAAACGAAAGAAAAGCGACCTAAAAGTCGTCTGGCTAGACCTAGCCAATGCGTATGGGTCAATCCCACATGATCTCATCCAGGAAGGACTTGACCATTATTACATCCCTGTGGCAATCCGAGGCTTAATTACCAACTACCTTGCAGGGTTTCGACTCAGATTTACATCGGCACTCTTTACCACCAACTGGCTGGACCTCCAAAAGGGGATTCCAACAGGGTGCACCATCTCCCCCATCTTGTTCATTATGGGCATGAACATACTGCTAAACGCTGCGGAAGGCCTAACCCGGGGCCCTAAATTGGAATCCGGTGTTGTGCAGCCAGTACTGCGTGCGTTTATGGACGACATCACAGTGACCACTGTGACGCACGTCCAAGCAAGATGGGTGCTGGATACATTGGGCAGCGTGGCCTCCTGGGCAGGGATGCTGTTCAAGGCCAGGAAGTCCAGGAGCATGGTCATCAAGAAGGGTAGAGTCACCGGCAAGTTTAGTCTCCAGGTCCAGGGTGAGGTCATCCCACCAATCGAGGGTAACCCGGTAAAATGCCTGGGAAAGTGGTTTAATGAGTCACTAACGGATGGTGCCAACGTAGCTGAGGCGGTGAAGCAGACTGAAGAGTGGCTGAAGAAGATTGACAAATCTTTACTCCCGGGCAAGTTTAAGACCTGGCTGTACCAACATGGCCTCTTGCCCAGGCTCCTTTGGCTTCTCACAGTCTACGAGTTTCCCATGACCACCATTGAGCTCATTGAGAGGAGAACCAACAAGCACCTGCGGAGGTGGCTGGGCATTCCCCCAAGCTTCTCATCAGTGGGACTTTACATCAGGTCCGGTCAACTGCAACTCCCACTGTCGTCAGTAGTTGAAGAGTACAAGGTGGCAAAATGCAGAGTTGTCCTAAGTCTGAGAGACTCCAACGATGACCTCATCAGTCA
This sequence comes from Engraulis encrasicolus, assembly GCF_034702125.1. Taxonomy (NCBI): domain Eukaryota; kingdom Metazoa; phylum Chordata; class Actinopteri; order Clupeiformes; family Engraulidae; genus Engraulis; species Engraulis encrasicolus. The sequence goes on from NW_026946061.1 coordinate 17,163, forward strand.
AGCTGGCATGACAACCAGGTCTGGACGCAAGTGGGCTGCCAACGTAGCGGTGGATCAGGCAGTCAGCTCCTTGAAGTTGCGGGACATAGTGGGCAACCAGTGCATCCACCGACAAGGCCTTGGCTCTGCACAATTCCAAACCTGGGGAGGTGCAAGCACAAGAACCAGGTGAGGCATGGTGCAAACGGAAGTGAGGAGCAGAGAGGAGGAGAAGGTGGTGTGAAGGGGGTGTAGCTGATTATCCATAATACAGTCCAGTCTGTTCAGGGCTCTGCTCTCAGCTGTTGAAGTGAGAGTCTCCAGCTCCATGCCCACCACTGAACCTGCCTTCCTCACCAGTCTGTCAAGGCGACCCGCATCTCTCTTCCTAATGCTTCCACGCCAGCAAGTCACAGCATAGAAGAGCATGCTGGCCATGACAGACTGGCAGAACATGAGCAGAAGTTGACTGCAGACATTGAAGGACCTCAGCCTTCTGAGGAAATAGAGCCTGCTTTGGCCTTTCCTGTAAAGTGCATCTGAATTTGTGGACCAGTCCAGTTTATTGTTGAGGTGCACTCCTAAGTACTTATAAGTACAGACAGTCTCCACATTCTCTGCAAGAAACAGGCACCAAGGATGTGGAGCGGGGTGGAGCGCCTGAAATCAATCACAATTTCCTTGGTTTTGGTGGTGTTCAGGTGCAGCTGATTGTTCTGGCACCATCCTACAAAGTCGTCCACCAGTCCTCTATACTCCTCTTCCTGGCCGTCTCTTATACACCCCACAATTGCATTGTGGTCTGAGAACTTCTGTATGTGGCATGTCCCAGAATTGTAGCTGAAGTCAGTTGTATACAGGGTGAACAGGACCGGGCAGAGTACCGTTCCTTGTGGCGCTCCTGTGCTGCTAATCACTGTCTCAGATGTAATGTCACCCATCCTTACAAACTGGGGCCGCTCTGTGAGGTAATCATTGATCCAGGTTACCATGCCAGGCTGCACTCCAATCCGCACCAATTTATCTCTCAGCAGCAGTGATTGTATGGTGTTGAATGCGCTGGAGAAGTCAAAAAACATGATTCTCACAGCACAACCACCCTTATCCAAGTGAGTGTGTACCCAGTGAAGAAGATACAGGATAGCATCCTCCACTCCCACGTTCTCTTGGTAGGCAAACTGCAGAGGATCCAGTGCGTGGCGTACCTGGGGTTTGAGAAAGTTGCACAGCAGCACTCATTCAAAAGTTTTCATTAGGTGTGAGGTGAGGGCAACCGGTCTGTAATCATTAAGTTCTTTGGGGTGGGTTTTCTTTGGAACAGGTACCAGGCATGAAGTTTTCCACAAGATAGGGACCTTGCCTTCTTGTAGACTCCTGTTGAAAAGGTGATGAAGAGGCTCAGCTAATTCCTCAGCACATGTCTTTAGCAGTCTTGCACAGATGCCATCATCATTATAATGGCATGTCTTAATCTGTTAAGGGTGCACTTAATAATATTTTAAATTTAGGTAGTTTATTTCCAGAATACACGCTGACAAGTGAGTGATGAGTGCATCCAGGGCCTCTGACAGCTTTGGCTGGGCCCGGGAGAGTCATCGGAGAGGCCCCTCCTCTCAGCACATACAATGTAATAAGGAACCAATCCTGTGTGCCCCCTCTCCCTGGTACCGGAACCAGTCATGGGCAAAATGGATTCATTGACCATTCGTTTGTTAACGTCCATGTTTTTTTTGTGATCAACAGTTTTTATTTTATTGAAACTTTTTGTTGAAGTCATTTTGCACCGAAAGTTGGGTACTATTGTTTGACACTTCAACTTTTGTTGCAGGTTTAAGTGCCTAACCTCTACACATTGATTGCTCCATTGTTCAAATCAATCAGCGTGTGCTAATTTAATTTCTCAATGAGCTATAGGGATGAGTCATTAAAAAATACAAAGACAAAGTAAAATATATGTTCAGCTGTACACATTTATTTTCAGACATGTTACAGAAAAGTCACATTTCTAAGAATTTTTAATCCATAAGAAAGTGAAGTGAGATGAGAGCGTTTACTCTGCCGCCTCCTTCTGTAAACAGACATGAGAAGAAAATAAATAGAGCAGTGATGAGATGAAATTAGAAGAAAACAAACACTTCAGTGATGAGGTGAATGACAAATTGCAAAGTGACTTCCACATTTGCAAAGATTAGAGAACTAGTAAATGGGTCAAATATGTCTTAGATAGTCCACTAAAAATAAACACATTTTAAAATATCCATACAATAGTGGAACTGGCTGTTGTTGCGCCACCCAGACGTGTGCTACTGTTGAAACATCACTGACCAATATACAGTCTGTGTGTGATTACCATAAAACTTGACCTCACCTTTCCACCATCGCGGCTCTTGGCCCTGAGCTTGTTGACCTGGGACTCAGCAATGTCAGCACGCTCCTCAGCCTCCTCCAGCTCATGAGCAACCTTCCTCAGCTTGGAGAGGTGGACGTTGGCTGCCTCCTCCTGTTTAGTTGGAAAAGATAATGAAGTGAATGCAGAGAAACATAGTGGCTTTGGGAAGTAATATTTGCTTGAGATGGATGACAACTTACTGCCTCCTCAGACTGCCTCTTGTAGGCCTTGACCTTCAGCTGCAGCTTGTCAACCAGATCCTGGAGTCTTGCCATGTTCTTCTTGTCCTCCTCAGTCTACAAACAACATGTCCATGTCAAACGATGTCCTTTTACACCTTTTAAAGACTAATGCTTTGGGTGATAATTTCCTACCTGGTAGGTGAGTTCCTTCACCCTCCTCTCATACTTGCGGACTCCCTTGACGGCATCAACACCACGCCTCTGTTCATTCTCAACCTCGGTTTCCAGCTCACGGACCTGGATACGGGAAATATTTACACCTTAGTACCTGGTCACTAAAATCATAATAGAGATAATGGGATCATTATGAGATGATTATACACTGACCCTGGACTCCAGTTTCTGGAGCTGTTTCTTGCCACCCTTCATGGCCAGATTTTCGGCCTCATCCAGGCGATGCTGCAGATCCTTCACAGTGACCTCCAGGTTCTTCTTCATCCTCTCCAGATGAGCGCTGGTGTCCTGCTCCTTCTTCAGCTCCTCTGCCATCATGGCAGCCTAGATCATGGAATATCAGAGTTCTTTAGAATAGATCTATATATTTATTTGAATATATTTAAATGTTGTAATTGATATGGCAACAAACTTGTATTAGAATAGAGAACGGCTTCTTACATCAGTGATGGCTTTCTTGGCCTTCTCTTCAGCATTTCTAGACTCCTGGACGATGTCATCGACCTCACCCTGAACCTGAACCAAATCACTCTCGAGCTTCTTCTTGGTGTTCAGCAGGCTGGTATTCTATTGCGGGAAAAGAACCAAATTGTTTTAAATTCAACCATTTTACTTTAAATGTAGCACAATTCGTATAATAAACCACATTTATACATTTCCATACCTGAGAGTGCAGTAGGCCAACACGCTCGCTGGCATCAACCAGCTCTGCCTCGGCCACTTTGCGGCCTCTCTCTGTCTGTTCAAGAGCAGCTCTCAGCTCCTCAATCTCAGCCACCATCAGGCCGTTCCTGCGCTCCACCATGGCAACCTGCTCCTTCATGTCGTCCTGTCCTCTAACAGCATCATCAAGGTGCAGTTGGGCATCCTGATGTATGAGTTAGCAAATGGATTTGTTATTTCATGCTAGCCTGGGCGAATTGTCAATCAGTCTGGCAAAAGCCATGAGGAATCCGTCTCCGTGGACGATGGGAGATGGTCTGATCTTACGCTATCATTTAAATTAATTGAAGTTCCAAACTCAATAAACCCA
>NW_026946062.1:0-20768 GCF_034702125.1 Engraulis encrasicolus
ATCTTTCAGTCTGTTACTGAAACATTCTGAGACCTTGCATGCTGAAGGTGTTCCTGTGTGGTTTCAGATCACAACATGATGACATAATGACCATCATATTTTAAACTAATGGACGTATCCCACTTAACCAGCGTGTCTGACCATCATATTTAAACTAATGGACGTATCCCACTTAACTCGCGTGTCTGACCATCATATTTAAACTAATGGACGTATCCCACTTAACTAGCGCGTCTGACCATCATATTTTAAACTAATGGACGTATCCCACTTAACTAGCGTGTCTGACCACCATATTTAAACTAATGGACGTATCTCACTTAACTAGCGTGTCTGACCACCATATTTAAACTAATGGACGTATCCCACTTAACTAGCGTGTCTGACCACCATATTTAAACTAATGGACGTATCCCACTTAACTAGCGTGTCTGACCACCATATTTAAACTAATGGACGTATCCCACTTAACTAGCGTGTCTCTTTAGAATTCAGCTCCCTGCGCGCCGTGCGTTGAGGTGCAGTGCGGTGGTCTGGCCAAGTTGCCTAGGAAACCCTCTCAGAGGGCGGGGCTTACCCCGTGTCCATCAAACAGATCTTCATGCTGCTGGCAGAAGCAGTGTTGCCAGATGTTTGATAATTATCGCATTTGTACCATAATTTTGTCTATTTTGTCCTCTGTACGATGAATAAAAAAACATGGTGTACCATCATTTCAGACTTTTCATTTAGTTAATTTATTTGCCTTCAAACAGCCATTTGGTTCTTGTACAATAATGTCCTCCCAAAAAAGCCTCAAAAACGATCATTTTGAGGTTTGGAACGATAGTTCAGCATTTTCCACCTGGCAACACTGAGCTGAAGTCACAGTGAATCGGACTCCTCCTCTTTCCTTTCAGACTCCTCCTCTTTCCTTTCAGACTCCTCCTCTTTCCTCTTCCCTCTTTCCTCTTCCCAGACTCCTCCTCTTTCCTCTTTCCTCTTCCCTCTTCCCTGCCAGCGGGCCTGTGATGGAGTGACCATCACTAGGGTTGTGGGCGTGTTTTGACTGATCACTAGGGTTGTGGGTGTGTTCTAGGGTTGTGGGTGTGTTCTAGGGTTGTGGGTGTGTTTTGACTGATCACTAGGGTTGTGGGTGTGTTCTAGGGCTGTGGGTGTGTTCTGACTGATCACTAGGGTTGTGGGTGTGTTCTAGGGTTGTGGGTGTGTTCTAGGGTTGTGGGTGTGTTCTAGGGCTGTGGGTGTGTTCTGACTGATCACTAGGGTTGTGGGTGTGTTCTAGGGTTGTGGGTGTGTTTTGACTGATCACTAGGGTTGTGGGTGTGTTCTAGGGTTGTGGGTGTGTTCTAGGGTTGTGGGTGTGTTCTGACTGTCATGCCAGAAGGTCTGGGTTGGAGTCCCGGCGGGGCAACTCTACTCCCCTTCACTACAGGAAGCAGAAATGTTGAGATATCAGAGATAGGCATCTTGGCTCAGATTGACTTGACTGGTGAAGGTCTGAGCAGCATCATAGGAAGCAGCACAGGCGGCCCAGGGCATTACTTTACATACAGAATAACAGTGTCTGGCAACAACATTTATTTAGTCATATTGACTTGACCCAAAGAGTTTAGCATCACTGTAACTACGCTGCTTTCATCTATATTAGACAGATCTCTCCCTTGACCACCCATTGGGGACTTATCACAGCATTAGCAGGTGCAGTACTTCAGGTGTGTGCGTATGCGACTCGTATGCGACTGTGGTGTGTATGTGGTGCGTATGCGACTCGTATGCGACTGTGGTGCGTATGCGAATTGTATGCATCTGTGTGTGTGTGTGTGATGAGGCTTCACTCTTCAGGTGTGTGCGTATGCGACTCGTGTGTGTGTGTGGTGTGGTGTGGTGTATGTATGTGACTCGTGTGGTGTGTGTGTGTCTGGAGTGTGTGTGTCCGATGCTTCACTCTTCAAGTGTGTGCGTATGCGACTCGTGTGGTGCGTATGCGACTGTGTGTGTGTCTGGAGTGTGTGTGTCCGATGCTTCACTCTTCAGGTGTGTGCGTATGCGACTCGTGTGGTGTATGTGACTCTGTGTGTGTGTGTGGTGCGAATGCGACTGTGTGTGTGTGTGGTGCGAATGTGACTGTGTGTGTGTCTGGAGTGTGTGTGTGTGTCTGAGTCTTCAGTCGAGCAGCAGCCTGCGCAGCTCCTCAGGGCAGGTGACGGGCAGCGTGCAGACGAAGTTCTGGCAGACGAAGGCGGTGGCTCTGCCCTGCAGGGGGCGCATGGAGGAGAGCACGGGCAGACGCTGATGCAGGAAGGAGCCTGGGGCATCAGGAGCTACGATCAGGACCTGGGGGTACGGGACACACAACACAAGACGTTATTACATTATTACTTTACATTACATTATACTGCAGGGGGCGCATGGAGGAGAGCACGGGCAGACGCTGATGTAGGAAGCCGTCTGGGGCATCAGGAGCCACTATCAGGACCTGGGGGGGCAGGAGAACACTACATTACTTTACATTACATTAGGGGCGCATGGAGGAGCGCAGGGGCAGACGCTGATGCAGGAAGGAGCCTGGGGCATCAGGAGCTACGATCAGGACCTGAACACAAGACGTTATTACATTATTACTTTACATTACATTAATAGCTACGATCAGGACCGGGGGGGGGGGGGGGGGACACACACAGAAAACAGAGTTGTGAAATTAAAAAAAACTACTATCAGGACCTGTGTGTGTGGGAATTGGGGGAGTTAGATGGGGGGAGGGGGAGGGAGATGGGGGCATGGAGAACAACACAGAAAACAGAGTTGTGAAATAAAAAAATCCAACAAGACATCTCCAATAATTAATTAATTCCTACAAGTGAATGCAATGCTGTTTGAATGAACTGTGTGTTCCCAAGCATCTCGGGAAGATAGTTGGGGGTCATCTACGCCAACTGAAGAAATCTCTGCTCATTTGCATCTCAAAAAAATCTGAAAAATATTTCTGGGTGTTCCTTAAACATCCAAGAGAAAGGATTGAAATCTTCTTCTAGTGAAGTGTTTTTCTTTCCAAGTAGAGACAATTTTATTGGAGCAAAATTGACCCTTAGATGAAAAATATATAGAGTAGAGTACAGTAGAATATCATTTATTAATCCCATATGTTGTTTCAGAATTCTCCACCACTGTCGAGATGTACAATGTGATTCCACAATATTAAACCCACATACAGACTAAAACCTACAGCAGACTTTCACAGCACCAATCAGAGTTTTTCAAAATGTTATGTCACCCTGATTAACAAATGGTGATGACTTGCTTGACATTGGAAAGGCACCAGAGTATCTCTGTGCCATCATGCCAGGACACTCTAGAACATCTCTGTGCCACCATGCCAGGACATTCTAGAACAGGGGTCAGGAACCTTTTTGGTGGAGAGAGCCATAAAGGCCAATTTTTTTAAAAGAAAATTTCACGAGAGCCATACCATTTTAAAAACACTGAATACAATTAAAAGCATGTATTTCAATTAAGCCCAACAATCTTAGAGTGTACTGTCAAGTTATTGCTTTAATTGATAACATGTAAGTAGAGGGTTGCCAACTGTCAACTTCATTATGGCGAGGGTCTGGGAGTCCTCCCCCCGAAAATGTTGTATTTCTTAGATGTAATTTCCTGCATTTTAACGTTCCATGTCCCGTTTCAATTCAATATGGAACCTGTACTTTTATTTATAAATATAGGACCATTCCGTATTTCAAGGGACGGTTGGCAACCCCAGATAAATAAGAGCCAGATACAGTTCCCAAAAGAGCCACATGTGGCTCTAGAGCCACAGGTTCCTGACCCCTGCTCTAGAACATCTCTGTGCCACCATGCCAGGACATTCTAGAACATCTCTGTGCCATCATGCCAGGACATTCTAGAACTAGTTTTCTTTATTTTTGAGCACAGCAACACCGAGGAAGGCAAATGCCGAAACGCGTCTGTGCACAAAAATAAAGAAAACAGTTTGATGCAAGGTGCGCCCCTTTTTCTTTTGATTCCAAGTATTTTATCTGGGCCAGCACCCTGAAAATGAATCACTAAACCCGAGTGAAGCCCGCTATCCGAGTGCAGTCTGCTACCTGCCATACCTGCCATAGAATGACAACTGCAGGTGGCCAGAATACAAACATCTGTTGGGTTTAAAAACCAAGACATTGGTGAGACAAAGAAGGAAAGAAAATCCTCCCAGAAATGTTTCCATCCTTCATGCCTCATTAGCGAAAGGAGCCGTCACATGTTGCGCATTACTCTAAAACTGACAGCTAACGAATGTGCTGTGTATATTTTTTTCCAACTTATCAGAATCACCCTCATGCGTTGTGACAAGAGGAGCGGGGACCTCTGCATCACCGAATGACTCTCTCCACCTCAGGCGAGAACCTCTCCGATGAGGACATCAAGCGCGCTCTCGTTAGGCGGAGTCGACGTCCACAGACAGGCCAGACCAGCAGGCTGACTGAGGTCACAGGGTGAGGAGGGCACCTCCTACCTGCTCTAAAAGGACCTAATAAACAAACATCCTGCTTTGAACACACACGCACACACACGCACGCACACGCACATGCACACACACAGGTCTCAAAGTCTCAAAGGACCTAATACATAAAAAACCATCCTGCTTCGATCACAGCAGCTACTGGCATCCCTGTTACTCCGCTGTCAAGCTCACGCTCCGTGTGTGGCTCGGCATGACGAACCTTTTTGCTACACCATTCCCCTGAGTCCAACTCTGTCTGTCTCTTATAAACACACACACGGACAAACGCACGCACGCAAGCACACACACACCATCAACACCTTGCTATAAGTCTATTATCATATTTTCACACATAAATAAGAAACAGTGATAACTCCCAAACAACATCCACCCAAACCACCACCACCCAAACACACGCACACACACACACGCACACACACGCACGCACACGCACGCGCACACACACACACACACACACACGCACACACGCACGCACACGCACACACACACGCACAATAAAATGTGAATAGTCCAGGGAGTTTTAAGAGACACCTTCCGTCTCTATCCTGAAGTGAAGACCTGAACTCCCCGACAGGCAGCAGTGCAGATTAGGTTGTCATGGCGCTGGCAATGTAGTGCTGACAGTCATTATTCATCCCATTAGCCCAGCTGAGTTTATTTGGGTGTGTATGAGGGATGGCCCGCGTCAACGCTCCCTGTGTCCCGTATCTGTATTAACGTTTGATTGGAGATGATGGATGCTGATTTACGGCCACGTGGAGTCACATGCAGACCGGCGACTCCAACGTCTATTATTCAGGCATGAAATTATGGCCACAGTCCCAGCAGGAGGCAGGGCCAGTTTGTTTAACACTAGAGCTGCCGGGATGTTAATATGATACACAACGAGGACCACCACCTGGCCTCAAATATAACGCACAGTTACATGTTGTACTGAACAAGAGGACAACATAGTGCCTGAGCCAAAAAAAACTTTTCAGAAAAAAAAAGACAATCGTGGCCTAGCTTATTAGCGCTCACATAATATTCACTAAACTGCACATTTCACTAAATAATCTGCTGTTCCGCTTCCAACAGCATTCAAACAGACTAGGCAGAGGTGTAAGTGTAGCGGACTTATTGCATGTTTAAGGGAATTGGTTTCCATCTTCCATCTTGAGACCCCCCCAAGGTGGCAGGATTCACTCATTCACCGTTTTTTTTCTGATAGTAACGGGCTGACTGGAGTAACAGGCTCACTGGGAGTTGACTGGTGAGTTATTTGTGAAATCAATCTGCAATTTCCTTCTGGGGACCACAAAACACACACACACACTGTGAACAAGATAACCAAGCAAATGAATTAAGATGCAGGAGATTGAAACCGTATCCTTGCACAGCTCATTTCCCACAATTAAACCAAGTGACCTATCACAGAAACAGATGATGCTTTAATGGAATGCAAATTAGAAATCATTTAATCGCCTTTGAGATTAATGTGTCATGACAAAAAGAGATGCTGCTGTTTTGCCCAGTCTTCCCCTTTTCTGGTTTTAGAAGAAACTGCGACGTGTACACACAACTGAAGGGATCGATATCAACACAATTTCTTACAGTAGGTTATGATCATATCATACATTCATATTTTTGGAATGTTCAATATTTTGTTAATAATAAAAAAATCTGTAAACTCTACTCATTTAAAGAAGACAACATATCACAGTCACAATATATCACAATATCCCAACATTTAAGTCTTAAATCTTGAATGTCGGAGTTTCTTGTAAAATGTGAACTTTACCGACAAATTCCCATTGGATATATAATTATAATTATTATATAATGGAATTATAATATAATATTGAACTATGATACAGTATTATAAAACCTGAGGATTGCCATGTTCATGGTGTTATGTTGTGTTGATACACAAAACAAAAGGAGTACAAAAAGACTTTCCCCCGCGCTGTCTGTAGGTCTAGTTAAATGCATGAGGAGGGGCACAGAGTCTATTCGTGACTAAAACATCAATTGGGTTCTCATGACAATGAAAAGGGACATTAAACATTTTCATTTCAGATGCCCAGGAAACTAATCGATGCTCTAATGCTTTTCCTTTATGCTCAGGCCAATTCTCTGCTCGGCTGCGTTCCCCAACGTGTTTAGACTGATGAGGGAATACAAGCGGCGGATAAGTGAATACAAGCTGCTGCTGAATACATGCACACCAAGTAAAGCTGCTGATGAATACATGCAGACCAAGTAAAGCTGCTGCTGAATACATGCACACCAAGTAAAGCTGCTGAATACATGCAGACCAAGTAAAGCTGCTGATGAATACATGCAGACCAAGTAAAGCTGAATACATGCACACCAAGTGAAGCTGCTGAATACATGCACACCAAGTGAAGCTGCTGAATACACCAAGTAAAGCTGCTGAATACATGCACACCAAGTAAAGCTGCTGAATACATGCACACCAAGTAAAGCTGCTGAATACATGCACACCAAGTAAAGCTGCTGCTGAATACATGCAGACCAAGTAAAGCTGCTGATGAATACATGCACACCAAGTAAAGCTGCTGATGAATACATGCACACCAAGTAAAGCTGAATACATGCACACCAAGTAAAGCTGCTGAATACATGCACACCAAGTAAAGCTGCTGCTGAATACATGCACACCAAGTAAAGCTGCTGCTGAATACATGCACACCAAGTAAAGCTGCTGCTGAATACATGCACACCAAGTAAAGCTGCTGCTGAATACATGCAGACCAAGTAAAGCTGCTGAATACATGCAGACCAAGTAAAGCTGCTGAATACACACCAAGTAAAGCTGCTGAATACATGCACACCAAGTAAAGCTGCTGCTGAATACATGCACACCAAGTAAAGCTGCTGCTGAATACATGCAGACCAAGTAAAGCTGCTGCTGAATACATGCACACCAAGTAAAGCTGATGAATACATGCAGACCAAGTAAAGCTGCTGAATACATGCAGACCAAGTAAAGCTGCTGCTGAATACATGCACACCAAGTAAAGCTGCTGAATACACCAAGTGAAGCTGCTGAATACATGCACACCAAGTAAAGCTGCTGCTGAATACACACCAAGTAAAGCTGCTGATGAATACACACCAAGTAAAGCTGCTGCTGAATACATGCACACCAAGTAAAGCTGCTGATGAATACATGCAGACCAAGTAAAGCTGCTGCTGAATACATGCAGACCAAGTGAAGCTGCTGAATACATGCACACCAAGTAAAGCTGCTGAACACATGCACACCAAGTAAAGCTGCTGAATACACACCAAGTAAAGCTGCTGCTGAATACATGCAGACCAAGTAAAGCTGCTGAATACATGCAGACCAAGTAAAGCTGCTGATGAATACATGCACACCAAGTAAAGCTGCTGAATACATGCACACCAAGTAAAGCTGCTGAATACATGCACACCAAGTAAAGCTGCTGAATACATGCACACCAAGTAAAGCTGCTGAATACATGCACACCAAGTAAAGCTGCTGAATACATGCACACCAAGTAAAGCTGCTGCTGAATACATGCACACCAAGTAAAGCTGCTGAATACACACCAAGTAAAGCTGCTGAATACATGCAGACCAAGTAAAGCTGCTGATGAATACATGCAGACCAAGTAAAGCTGAACACATGCACACCAAGTAAAGCTGCTGCTGAATACATGCACACCAAGTAAAGCTGCTGAATACATGCACACCAAGTAAAGCTGCTGAACACATGCAGACCAAGTAAAGCTGCTGAATACATGCACACCAAGTAAAGCTGCTGCTGAATACATGCACACCAAGTAAAGCTGCTGAATACATGCAGACCAAGTAAAGCTGCTGATGAATACATGCACACCAAGTAAAGCTGCTGAATACATGCACACCAAGTAAAGCTGCTGAATACATGCAGACCAAGTAAAGCTGCTGAATACATGCAGACCAAGTAAAGCTGCTGATGAATACATGCACACCAAGTAAAGCTGCTGAATACATGCACACCAAGTAAAGCTGCTGAATACATGCACACCAAGTAAAGCTGCTGAATACATGCACACCAAGTAAAGCTGCTGCTGAATACATGCAGACCAAGTAAAGCTGCTGATGAATACATGCACACCAAGTAAAGCTGCTGAATACACCAAGTGAAGCTGCTGAATACATGCACACCAAGTAAAGCTGCTGCTGAATACACACCAAGTAAAGCTGCTGATGAATACATGCAGACCAAGTAAAGCTGCTGCTGAATACATGCAGACCAAGTAAAGCTGCTGATGAATACATGCAGACCAAGTAAAGCTGCTGCTGAATACATGCACACCAAGTAAAGCTGAATACATGCACACCAAGTAAAGCTGCTGCTGAATACATGCAGACCAAGTAAAGCTGCTGCTGAATACATGCAGACCAAGTAAAGCTGCTGATGAATACATGCACACCAAGTAAAGCTGCTGCTGAATACATGCACACCAAGTAAAGCTGCTGCTGAATACATGCACACCAAGTAAAGCTGCTGAATACATGCACACCAAGTAAAGCTGCTGAATACATGCACACCAAGTAAAGCTGCTGAATACATGCACACCAAGTAAAGCTGCTGAATACATGCACACCAAGTAAAGCTGCTGAATACACACCAAGTAAAGCTGCTGCTGAATACATGCAGACCAAGTAAAGCTGCTGCTGAATACATGCACACCAAGTAAAGCTGATGAATACATGCAGACCAAGTAAAGCTGCTGAATACATGCAGACCAAGTAAAGCTGCTGCTGAATACATGCACACCAAGTAAAGCTGCTGAATACATGCAGACCAAGTAAAGCTGCTGATGAATACATGCAGACCAAGTAAAGCTGCTGAATACACACCAAGTAAAGCTGCTGAATACATGCAGACCAAGTAAAGCTGCTGATGAATACATGCAGACCAAGTAAAGCTGCTGCTGAACACATGCACACCAAGTAAAGCTGCTGCTGAATACATGCACACCAAGTAAAGCTGCTGAATACATGCACACCAAGTAAAGCTGCTGAATACATGCACACCAAGTGAAGCTGAATACATGCAGACCAAGTAAAGCTGCTGCTGAATACATGCACACCAAGTAAAGCTGATGAATACATGCAGACCAAGTAAAGCTGCTGAATACATGCAGACCAAGTAAAGCTGCTGCTGAATACATGCACACCAAGTAAAGCTGCTGAATACATGCAGACCAAGTAAAGCTGCTGCTGATGAATACATGCACACCAAGTAAAGCTGCTGCTGAATACATGCACACCAAGTAAAGCTGAATACATGCACACCAAGTAAAGCTGCTGCTGAATACATGCAGACCAAGTAAAGCTGCTGATGAATACATGCAGACCAAGTAAAGCTGAATACATGCACACCAAGTGAAGCTGCTGAATACATGCACACCAAGTAAAGCTGATGAATACACACCAAGTAAAGCTGCTGAATACACACCAAGTAAAGCTGCTGAATACACACCAAGTAAAGCTGCTGAATACACACCAAGTAAAGCTGCTGATGAATACATGCACACCAAGTAAAGCTGCTGCTGAATACATGCAGACCAAGTAAAGCTGCTGCTGAATACACACCAAGTAAAGCTGCTGAATACATACACACCAAGTAAAGCTGCTGAATACATACACACCAAGTAAAGCTGCTGCTGAATACATGCACACCAAGTAAAGCTGCTGCTGAATACATGCAGACCAAGTAAAGCTGCTGATGAATACATGCACACCAAGTAAAGCTGCTGAATACATGCAGACCAAGTGAAGCTGCTGAATACATGCACACCAAGTAAAGCTGCTGCTGAATACACACCAAGTAAAGCTGCTGAATACATGCACACCAAGTAAAGCTGCTGAATACACCAAGTAAAGCTGCTGATGAGTGAATACATGCACACCAAGTAAAGCTGCTGATGAGTGAATACATGCACACCAAGTAAAGCTGCTGCTGAATACATGCACACCAAGTAAAGCTGCTGAATACACCAAGTAAAGCTGATGAATACATGCACACCAAGTAAAGCTGCTGCTGAATACATGCACACCAAGTAAAGCTGCTGATGAATACATGCAGACCAAGTAAAGCTGCTGAATACATGCACACCAAGTGAAGCTGCTGCTGAATACATGCACACCAAGTAAAGCTGATGAATACATGCAGACCAAGTAAAGCTGCTGAATACATGCAGACCAAGTAAAGCTGCTGCTGAATACATGCACACCAAGTAAAGCTGCTGCTGAATACACCAAGTAAAGCTGCTGCTGAATACATGCAGACCAAGTAAAGCTGCTGCTGAATACATGCACACCAAGTAAAGCTGCTGCTGAATACACCAAGTAAAGCTGCTGATGAATACATGCACACCAAGTAAAGCTGCTGATGAATACATGCACACCAAGTAAAGCTGAATACATGCACACCAAGTAAAGCTGCTGAATACATGCACACCAAGTAAAGCTGCTGCTGAATACATGCACACCAAGTAAAGCTGCTGCTGAATACATGCACACCAAGTAAAGCTGCTGATGAATACATGCAGACCAAGTAAAGCTGCTGATGAATACATGCACACCAAGTAAAGCTGCTGAATACATGCACACCAAGTAAAGCTGCTGAATACACCAAGTAAAGCTGCTGAATACATGCAGACCAAGTAAAGCTGCTGCTGAATACATGCACACCAAGTAAAGCTGCTGAATACATGCACACCAAGTAAAGCTGCTGAATACATGCAGACCAAGTAAAGCTGCTGCTGAATACACACCAAGTAAAGCTGCTGAATACACACCAAGTAAAGCTGCTGAATACACCAAGTAAAGCTGCTGAATACATGCAGACCAAGTAAAGCTGCTGAATACATGCAGACCAAGTAAAGCTGCTGATGAATACATGCACACCAAGTAAAGCTGCTGAATACATGCACACCAAGTAAAGCTGCTGCTGAATACATGCACACCAAGTAAAGCTGCTGATGAATACATGCAGACCAAGTAAAGCTGCTGATGAATACATGCACACCAAGTAAAGCTGCTGCTGCTGAATACATGCAGACCAAGTGAAGCTGAATACATGCACACCAAGTAAAGCTGCTGCTGAATACATGCACACCAAGTAAAGCTGAATACATGCACACCAAGTAAAGCTGCTGAATACACACCAAGTAAAGCTGCTGCTGAATACATGCACACCAAGTAAAGCTGCTGATGAATACATGCAGACCAAGTAAAGCTGCTGAATACATGCACACCAAGTGAAGCTGAATACATGCAGACCAAGTAAAGCTGCTGCTGAATACATGCACACCAAGTAAAGCTGATGAATACATGCAGACCAAGTAAAGCTGCTGAATACATGCAGACCAAGTAAAGCTGCTGAATACATGCAGACCAAGTAAAGCTGCTGAATACATGCAGACCAAGTAAAGCTGCTGATGAATACATGCACACCAAGTAAAGCTGCTGAATACACACCAAGTAAAGCTGCTGAATACATGCAGACCAAGTAAAGCTGCTGATGAATACATGCACACCAAGTAAAGCTGCTGAATACATGCACACCAAGTAAAGCTGCTGAATACATGCACACCAAGTAAAGCTGCTGATGAATACACACCAAGTAAAGCTGCTGATGAATACATGCAGACCAAGTAAAGCTGCTGAATACACACCAAGTAAAGCTGCTGAATACATGCACACCAAGTAAAGCTGCTGCTGAATACACACCAAGTAAAGCTGCTGCTGAATACATGCACACCAAGTAAAGCTGCTGCTGAATACACCAAGTAAAGCTGCTGCTGAATACATGCACACCAAGTAAAGCTGCTGAACACATGCAGACCAAGTAAAGCTGCTGAATACATGCACACCAAGTAAAGCTGCTGAATACATGCAGACCAAGTAAAGCTGCTGAATACATGCAGACCAAGTAAAGCTGCTGAATACATGCAGACCAAGTAAAGCTGCTGATGAATACACCAAGTAAAGCTGCTGCTGAATACATGCAGACCAAGTAAAGCTGCTGCTGAATACATGCAGACCAAGTAAAGCTGCTGCTGAATACATGCAGACCAAGTAAAGCTGCTGCTGAATACATGCACACCAAGTAAAGCTGCTGAATACATGCACACCAAGTAAAGCTGCTGAATACATGCAGACCAAGTAAAGCTGCTGAATACATGCACACCAAGTAAAGCTGCTGATGAATACACACCAAGTAAAGCTGCTGCTGAATACATGCAGACCAAGTAAAGCTGCTGATGAATACATGCACACCAAGTAAAGCTGCTGAATACACGCACACCAAGTAAAGCTGCTGCTGAATACATGCAGACCAAGTAAAGCTGCTGAATACACACCAAGTAAAGCTGCTGAATACATGCACACCAAGTAAAGCTGCTGAATACATGCACACCAAGTAAAGCTGCTGAATACATGCAGACCAAGTAAAGCTGCTGAATACATGCAGACCAAGTAAAGCTGAATACATGCACACCAAGTAAAGCTGCTGATGAGTGAACACATGCAGACCAAGTAAAGCTGCTGCTGAATACATGCACACCAAGTAAAGCTGCTGATGAATACATGCACACCAAGTAAAGCTGAATACATGCACACCAAGTAAAGCTGCTGATGAGTGAATACATGCAGACCAAGTAAAGCTGCTGATGAATACATGCACACCAAGTAAAGCTGCTGATGAATACATGCACACCAAGTAAAGCTGAATACATGCACACCAAGTAAAGCTGCTGATGAGTGAATACATGCACACCAAGTAAAGCTGCTGCTGAATACACCAAGTAAAGCTGCTGCTGAATACATGCAGACCAAGTAAAGCTGCTGCTGAATACATGCAGACCAAGTAAAGCTGCTGCTGAATACATGCACACCAAGTAAAGCTGCTGAATACATGCACACCAAGTAAAGCTGCTGAATACATGCAGACCAAGTGAAGCTGCTGAATACATGCACACCAAGTAAAGCTGCTGAATACATGCACACCAAGTAAAGCTGCTGCTGAATACATGCAGACCAAGTAAAGCTGCTGCTGAATACATGCAGACCAAGTAAAGCTGCTGCTGAATACATGCAGACCAAGTAAAGCTGCTGCTTAATACATGCACACCAAGTAAAGCTGCTGAATACATGCACACCAAGTAAAGCTGCTGCTGCTGAATACATGCAGACCAAGTGAAGCTGAATACATGCACACCAAGTAAAGCTGCTGCTGAATACATGCACACCAAGTAAAGCTGAATACATGCACACCAAGTAAAGCTGCTGCTGAATACATGCAGACCAAGTAAAGCTGCTGAATACATGCAGACCAAGTGAAGCTGCTGAATACATGCACACCAAGTAAAGCTGCTGAATACATGCACACCAAGTAAAGCTGCTGCTGAATACATGCAGACCAAGTAAAGCTGCTGCTGAATACATGCACACCAAGTAAAGCTGCTGCTGAATACACCAAGTAAAGCTGCTGCTGAATACATGCACACCAAGTAAAGCTGCTGCTGAATACATGCAGACCAAGTAAAGCTGCTGCTGAATACATGCACACCAAGTAAAGCTGCTGCTGAATACACCAAGTAAAGCTGCTGCTGAATACATGCAGACCAAGTAAAGCTGCTGCTGAATACATGCAGACCAAGTAAAGCTGCTGAATACATGCACACCAAGTGAAGCTGCTGCTGAATACATGCAGACCAAGTAAAGCTGCTGAATACACACCAAGTAAAGCTGAATACATGCACACCAAGTGAAGCTGCTGAATACATGCACACCAAGTGAAGCTGAATACATGCAGACCAAGTAAAGCTGCTGCTGAATACATGCAGACCAAGTAAAGCTGCTGCTGAATACATGCAGACCAAGTAAAGCTGCTGCTTAATACATGCAGACCAAGTAAAGCTGCTGAATACATGCAGACCAAGTAAAGCTGCTGAATACACACCAAGTAAAGCTGCTGATGAATACATGCAGACCAAGTAAAGCTGCTGAATACATGCAGACCAAGTAAAGCTGCTGAATACACACCAAGTAAAGCTGCTGCTGAACACATGCACACCAAGTAAAGCTGCTGAATACACCAAGTAAAGCTGCTGAATACATGCAGACCAAGTAAAGCTGCTGAATACATGCACACCAAGTAAAGCTGCTGAATACATGCACACCAAGTAAAGCTGCTGAATACATGCAGACCAAGTAAAGCTGCTGAATACATGCAGACCAAGTAAAGCTGCTGAATACATGCAGACCAAGTGAAGCTGCTGAATACATGCAGACCAAGTAAAGCTGCTGAATACATGCAGACCAAGTAAAGCTGCTGAATACATGCAGACCAAGTAAAGCTGCTGATGAATACATGCACACCAAGTAAAGCTGCTGATGAATACACACCAAGTAAAGCTGCTGAATACATGCAGACCAAGTAAAGCTGCTGCTGAATACATGCAGACCAAGTAAAGCTGCTGAATACATGCACACCAAGTAAAGCTGCTGCTGAATACATGCACACCAAGTAAAGCTGCTGAATACACCAAGTAAAGCTGCTGATGAGAGAATACATGCACACCAAGTAAAGCTGCTGAATACACCAAGTAAAGCTGCTGATGAATACATGCAGACCAAGTAAAGCTGCTGAATACATGCACACCAAGTAAAGCTGCTGAATACATGCAGACCAAGTAAAGCTGCTGAATACATGCACACCAAGGAAAGCTGCTGAATACATGCAGACCAAGTAAAGCTGCTGAATACATGCACACCAAGTAAAGCTGCTGCTGCTGAATACATGCAGACCAAGTGAAGCTGAATACATGCACACCAAGTAAAGCTGCTGCTGAATACATGCACACCAAGTAAAGCTGCTGCTGAACACATGCACACCAAGTAAAGCTGCTGCTGAATACATGCACACCAAGTAAAGCTGCTGAATACATGCAGACCAAGTAAAGCTGCTGAATACATGCAGACCAAGTAAAGCTGCTGATGAATACATGCAGACCAAGTAAAGCTGAATACATGCACACCAAGTGAAGCTGCTGAATACATGCACACCAAGTGAAGCTGAATACATGCAGACCAAGTAAAGCTGCTGCTGAATACATGCAGACCAAGTAAAGCTGATGAATACACACCAAGTAAAGCTGCTGAACACACCAAGTAAAGCTGCTGCTGCTGAATACATGCACACCAAGTAAAGCTGCTGAACACATGCAGACCAAGTAAAGCTGCTGAATACATGCACACCAAGTGAAGCTGAATACATGCAGACCAAGTAAAGCTGCTGAATACATGCAGACCAAGTAAAGCTGCTGCTGAATACATGCAGACCAAGTAAAGCTGCTGCTTAATACATGCAGACCAAGTAAAGCTGCTGAATACATGCACACCAAGGAAAGCTGCTGCTGAATACATGCACACCAAGTAAAGCTGCTGATGAATACATGCAGACCAAGTAAAGCTGCTGAATACATGCACACCAAGTGAAGCTGAATACATGCAGACCAAGTAAAGCTGCTGAACACACCAAGTAAAGCTGCTGCTGATGAATACATGCACACCAAGTAAAGCTGCTGCTGAACACACCAAGTAAAGCTGCTGCTGAATACATGCACACCAAGTAAAGCTGCTGAATACACACCAAGTAAAGCTGCTGAATACATGCAGACCAAGTAAAGCTGCTGCTGAATACATGCACACCAAGTAAAGCTGCTGCTGAATACACCAAGTAAAGCTGCTGCTGAATACATGCAGACCAAGTAAAGCTGCTGCTGAATACATGCAGACCAAGTAAAGCTGCTGCTGAATACATGCAGACCAAGTAAAGCTGCTGCTTAATACATGCAGACCAAGTAAAGCTGCTGAATACATGCACACCAAGGAAAGCTGCTGAATACATGCAGACCAAGTAAAGCTGCTGAATACATGCACACCAAGTAAAGCTGCTGCTGAATACATGCACACCAAGTAAAGCTGCTGGTCCTGCTAGACAGACACTAATTAGAACGCTATTAAGTAAATAGGGTTTTATACACCAATGCCCATGGCCATACAAACACACCAATCCCCATGGCCACCCAAACCCACCAATCCCCATGGCCATCCACCAATCCGCATGCCCATCCCTATACACCAATCCCCACGGCCATCGGGCCATCCACCAAAACCCCAGCCATCCCTATCCACCAATCCCCATGGCCATCCAAATCCACCAATCCCCATGGCCACCAATCCCCATGGCCATCCACCAATCCCCATGGCCATCCACCAATCCCCATGGCCATCCACCAATCCCCAGCAGGCCTCCTCCAGGTTCCCATGAGGCAGCTAATTCAACAGAGCTCTGGGGAGGGGAACACCCAGGGAGAGAAGAGGAGAGGAAGAGAGAGGAGAGAGAGAGGAGGAGAGGAGGAGGAGAGAGGGCAGGAGGAGGAGGAGAGGAGGAGGAGGAGGAGGAGAGGAGGAGGAGGAGGAGGAGGAGAGGAGGAGGAGGAGGAGGAGGAGGAGGAGGAGAGGAGAGGAGGAGGAGGAGGAGGAGGAGAGAGGGAGGAGGAGGAGGAGAGAGGAGGAGGAGGAGGAGGAGGAGGAGGAGGAGGAGGAGGAGAGGGGAGAGAGAGGAGGAGGAGGAGAGGAGGAGGAGGAGGAGAGGAGAGGAGGAGGAGCAAGGGAGAGGGAGAGGAGGAGAGAGGGAGAGGGAGAGGGAGCGATAGAGAGAGAAGGGAGGAGGAGAGTGGAGGGAGAGGGAGAGAAGGGAGAGGAGAGGAGGGAGAGGAGGAGGAGGAGGGAGAGGAGGAGGAGGAGGGAGAGGAGGAGGGAGAGGGAGAGGAGGGAGAGGAGGAGGGAGAGGAGGAGGGAGAGGGAGAGAGAGGGAGAGAGAGAGGAGAGGAGGGAGAGGAGGAGGAGGAGAGTGGAGGGAGAGGGAGAGAAGGGAGAGGGAGAGAGGGGAGGAGGAGGATGGAGAGGAGGGAGAGGAGGAGGGAGAGGGAGAGGAGGAGGAGGAGGAGGAGAGAGGGCATTCCTCATTTACATTCACTCCTGTCAGCGCGTTCATCCCATTTTGCTCCTCGTTTGTTTTGTCGTTTAATTAACATTTTGTTTTAAACGTTGTTGCGACCTGCCCCGCAGTACAAAAACATAAACGGATATAAACAGCCAGTTGAAGACAGGGGCAAACGTGGAGTCACAGCACATTCCTAGATTATCAAAGACGAAGACTTACAGATGTCAATAAGTGCTGGGTAACTTGGGATTCGTAGAAAACACATTAGACAGCAGCTCAAAATAACAGGGGATGGCATTAATATACAATGAATATTAATAAAGGATTAATTAGTAACAGAGATCAGATTTCTTCAAAATAACACGGCATGGCATTAAGATACAATAATAAAGGATATAAGGTTTCTTCAAAATAACAGGGCATGGCATTAAGATACAATAATAAAGGAGATCAGATGTCTTCAAAATAACAGGGCATGGCATTAAGATACAATAATAAAGGAGATCAGATGTCTTCAAAATAACAGGGCATGGCATTAAGATACAATAATAAAAGAGATCAGATGTCTTCAAAATAACAGGGCATGGCATTAAGATACAATAATAAAAGAGATCAGATGTCTTCAAAATAACAGGGCTTGGCGTTAAGATACAATAATAAAGGAGATCAGATGTCTTCAAAATAACAGGGCTTGGCGTTAAGATACAATAATAAAGGATATAAGGTTTCTTCAAAATAACAGGGCATGGCATTAAGATACAATAATAAAGGAGATAAGGTTTCTTCAAAATAACAGGGCATGGCGTTAAGATACAATAATAAAAGAGATCAGATGTCTTCAAAATAACAGGGCATGGCATTAAGATACAATAATAAAAGAGATCAGATGTCTTCAAAATAACAGGGCTTGGCGTTAAGATACAATAATAAAAGAGATCAGATGTCTTCAAAATAACAGGGCTTGGCGTTAAGATACAATAATAAAGGAGATAAGATGTCTTCAAAATAACAGGGCATGGCATTAAGATACAATAATAAAAGAGATCAGGTTTCTACTGCAGCTGAGATGTGTGAAAGTGGATCACATTTCTGGGCAGTCATGAGTAAGCGATTAGGGCGTTAGACTTGCATCCCAGAGGTTGCCGGTTCGACTCCCGACCCGCCAGGTTGGTGGGGGGGGTAATCAACCAGTGCTCTCCCCCATCCTCCTCCATGACTGAGGTACCCTGAGCATGGTACCGTCCCACCGCACTGCTCCCCATGGGGCGCCACTGAGGGCTGCCCCCTTGCACGGGTGAGGTATAAATGCAATTTCGTTGTGTGCAGTGTGCAGTGTTCACTTGTGTGCTGTGGAGTGCTGTGTCACAATGACAATGGGAGTTGGAGTTTCCCAATGGGCTTTCACTTTTCACTAAAGCCATAACACGGTCTTCCCACAGGAAGCCATAACAGTCTTCCCCGAAATATGTGGCCAGTCTGTAGCCTCCCCAGTGCATAGTGGCTGTTATTTAATTCCATCCAAAATCCGCTGCAACAAAATATATATTATCTCTGACCCAACCAAATGGAATAGACTTGTTTTCTGCAATGCTGGACCTTGAGGAGATTTAGACTGTGTGGCTGGAAGGATGGCAGAAGTGGGGGCACAGTAAGCACTTCATGGTGCACTGGACTTAAAGCCTAATTTATGCTTTTTTGCGGTTGCAGAGCCTGTGTGTTCGCCAAATCTGCCTCTGTGCGCGACCACACGCCCCCGTGCAGAGGCTCTGCAACCGCCGTCGTGCGCCTCAAGAAAATCCTGACTACACGTCGGATGGATGCAAAGGTTGCAGAGAAGACACTCTGTGATTGGCCGTCTTGCTACTTCCTTGTTCTCGTGGCAGTAAGGTGCCGGTAGTTTGCAAGAGCAGACCTGTCAATATTCTCCGCAATACCAATGCTTTCTTTCTAGTGTGTGTAAATAAATGAAGTTACAATGACTGAATTAGTAAGTAACAATCAAATAATGCATCAGTTTAGCACTCGTGGCACAATGGCTGCAGTCTGACTACTGTACTGTAGCCTTGTACTGTAGCTTTGTAGCCAGATATGGCTAATGACACGAGACCTCGTGTGCCCCTCTGCATTTCCTCGTGGTACTGTCTATTATGGCTTAAGAGTTCCATAGAGACACCACCACTTGTTACATATCCTGTAAAGTCATAACAAAGTAATGTTTGTAAGCATGAGTGTTCACTGCACACTGCACACAATGAAATTGCATTTTATGCCTCACCCGTGCAAGGGGGCAGCCCCCAATGGCACCCCAAGGGAGCAGTGCGGTGGGACGGTACCATGCTCAGGGTACCTCAGTCATGGAGGACGATAGGGGAGAGCACTGGTTAATTACTGCCCCCACCAACCTGGCAGGTCGGGAGTCGAACCGGCAACCTCTGGGCTACAAGCCCTAGCTGCTAACCCATGCGCACATATTTCTTATATACTATACAGCAGTGGTCCTCAAACTGTGGGCCCTGAAGGTATTCCAAGTGGGCCTTGAAATCATTTTCTTAGAATCAAAATAACATGTTTGTGTGTGTTGCTGTTGATTCATTTGAGTTTTATTGTTCATCGGGTCATAGATCGGGTCCCGAACATTTGATGAAATTTCAGGTGGGCCCCAAGTTGGAAAAGGTTGAGAACCCCTGCTATACAGTATATATATATCACATTATGAAGGCCTTTTTAAATATATATATATATTTAAAAAGGCCTTCATAATATGAATTCTGCTTTTCCCATAAAAAGCAGACCAGACAGTAGCAGGAAGCTGAGGAGCCACTCACCTTATGAGGAAGGAAGAGGGAGTGGACACAGGCGACCAGGCCGGCAGAGCGACTCTAGGGTTAGGGTTAGGGTTACTCTAGGGTTAGGGTTAGGGTTACTCTAGGGTTAGGGTTAGGGTTACTCTAGGGTTAGGGTTAGGGTTACTCTAGGGTTAGGGTTAGTGTTACTCTAGGGTTACTTTACTCACCTTATGAGGAAGGAAGAGGGAGTGGACACAGGCGACCAGGCCGGCAGCGTCCTCCTCACCTGGCACACCAGAGATAACGATCTGATGAGGAGCAGAGAGAGGAGAGAGGAGAGGAGGAGGAGAGAGAGGAGAGAGAGAGAGGAGAGAAGGATCGCGAGAGGAGACGGGAAAGAGGAGAGGAGAGGGAG
>NW_026946063.1:0-20884 GCF_034702125.1 Engraulis encrasicolus
TCTAATTATTTTCGGGTAGAGCTCCTTAATAGATTGGCCATGGCAACCGCCTTAAACACGCTACAAGTTGGCATTGTACAGATTACTTTGTCAACATGCGACAAGAACATGCCATGAGATGGTGACAGGTATTTTAGGCTATGCAACACTCTGTGTCCATTTAAATGGAGTCGATTTGTTTACAGGAGGCTATTTGACTGAAACGGGGGAAAATGGGGCGATCATCGAAGGACAAACGAGATATCTACTACAGACAGGCGAAAGAAGAAGGCTGGCGAGCAAGGAGTGCCTTCAAACTATTGCAACTGGATGAGGAGTACAATCTCTTCGAAGGTAGGGGGCAGTTTTGTGCCATGCAGCATAGGCCCTACACAGGTTTCAAGCGACTTCAATTCAAAACATCTTAGGCATTGTATATTGAATTCCCTGATGTCCTGTTTGACAGGTGTGAATCGTGCAGTGGATCTTTGTGCAGCCCCAGGCAGCTGGAGTCAGGTCCTGAGTCGTAAGCTTCGGTGAGATGTCCATGTTTGCTTGTGCCTACCATTTGCTAACTGTTTGATGTAAGCACCAATGTAAAGTAAAAGCGCTGTGTATGAGCACTGAGAATGCACAGTTCTGTCTCCGTCAAAGAAAGGGATATGTAATGTGTTCTCTCTGAAGCTGGTACTCTTTATGGCATTATTATGCCAGCACCTTTGTGTGTATGCTTTGGTAACGCAGTAGGTGTGTATTTGTTGCATGCAAAAGGTGTGTGTGTGTGTGTGTGTGTGTGTGTGTGTGTGTGTGTGTGTGTGTGTGTGTGTGTGTGTGTGTGTTTTGCATGCCAGTGCCACTTGTGTGGTTTGCCATGATAGTAACTGTTCTTGTGTGTGGGTGTGTGTGTGTGTGTGTGTGTGTGTGTGTGTGCGTGTGTGTGTGTGTGTTTGATACCTCAGAGACAAAGAGAAGAAAGAGGATGTGAAGATCGTAGCGGTGGACCTGCAGGCAATGGCACCACTACCAGGAGTCACGCAGATTCAAGGAGACATCACCAAGGTGCTGTTCAACAAATATTGTTTTTTTTTGTTTTTAAAGTCATTAAAATGAAACATGATGTGTGTATTTCGTATTGCGTTTTTGTACGGGGTTTTAAAACATTTGTACCTCTTTTCTCTTAACTGTAGTTGTCCACAGCCGAGGAGATAATTAAGCATTTCGAGGGCCAGTCCGCTGATCTGGTTGTGTGTGACGGAGCGCCAGATGGTAAGACTAGACATGTCGTACATGTGTTACCTCCATTGTCATGCGCATGGCTCTTATTCTTAGCCTGCTTCTCACTGACGGTGCGTGTGTGTACACAAACCACCGTCTGGTAGCACTGCCGTTAACATGCTCTTCTCGAGTCAGAAAATAAATGGTGCATTTATTGCTCCTCACCCCCAACAAATTCCTCCAAAAATGTTTTCTGTTCATCTCTAAAGACTCAATATAGTCTAGAATCTGTCCTGTGACTTATCAATGCGAACTGCCGTTGATATTTAAGCAATAAATGGGTCCTTTCACGTGAAATCAGACACTTTGGGACCCGACCGACACAGATTTCAATCATACTTGCTGTGCCTGTTTAGTAGCAAGGTAGCACCCCAGAACTGGATTTGTGTGAATCTGACACCAATATTAAGGGAGAAACAGACTAGCAAAGGTTTACATGTGAGGGTAGGACACTATACATTCAGCCTTGATTATATCAGTCAGTGTAAGTCACAAAAAGATGTCTGAGTACAAAGTACACTCACAGCATGGAATACAACAACCTTCATGAATTATGATACAATGAAAAATTAAAAATTGAATATCAAAAAAACTTATTTTAAAATGGCCGGTTTCTTGTCTAAACATAGCCTGTAAGGTCATACACCTGAAAATGGGGTGTTTGGTTCTTTATTCATTTCAGAGATAATGGGACATAAAGGTTTAAATGAGTTGTAATGAAGTAGTAATGGAGTAGTGTCAGGGACAGGACTGGACTGGCCATCTGGCATAACAGGCATTTTCCTGGTGGGCCCTGCACCCTTGTGGGCCCCTAGTCCAGATACTCAAAAACTATGCAGCTTCTGCCCATTGTCAATGGACACAGTGGAAGCTAGACCATTTTCAGCATTCAGAGAAAGCAGGGTTGAAAGAATAAGCTCAGTAAAGGAATTTTCTAAATGTTCAAGCATCAAAGGGTATGTTGTAGCTTTATATGATGGCAACTAGTGGCTAGCATGCGTTGATGGATGTATGCCGAGCACTGGAGAGGTGAAACTGAACTTCCTGCATCCTCAGGGGCCATCTCCATCCTTCACATATTCCGATAGACACGCTGTCATGTGATAGTACTATGGCATTACCATATTATTACTAGGTGATTTGTATGAGGCCATATTTTTGAGTCCCATTATCTCTGAAATGAATAAAGAACCAAACACCAGCATTTCAGGTGTTGTTCATGACATTGCAGGCTATGTTTAGACAAGGAACCGGCCATATTAAAATATACATTTTTTTGATATTCAATTTTCAATTTTTCAATTTATGATTTCATATTCTAAGGGTTGTTGTATTCCATGCTGTTTGTGTAATTTGTAGAGCCAGAAAAGAGCTTTCAAATAACACCACAGACATCTTTTTGTGACTTACACTGACTGATATAATCAAGGCTGAATGCATAGTGTAGTGTAGTGTAGTGCCAACATGACAATATTTCAACACAGAAAGCCAAATCAACCCGTTATTAGCTTCAGAAAGAATAACATGAAGTTTTTGAGCGATCGTCTCACTCTCCTGATCTCAACATCATTGAGGCATTCAGTGGAAACCTCAAATGTGAGGTTCCAGCAAGACACCCAAAAATATTATAGGAAACAACCATTCTGCCAGGAAGAATGTGCTGTTTTGTCATCTGAGAACATTAAGAGCCTTATCCACAACTACCACAAACAATTTAGAGCGGTCCCTGATGTTAAACAGGGCCATATTCAGCATCAGAAACTAGGGTATGTAAACATTTGAACAGGGTCATTTGGGTAGTTTGGGTTGTGATCATGCTTTTGAAAGAGTAAACACAGAAAATTGCTAATACATATCTTAAGCCAGTCACTAGCAATGAGTGAAAAAAAGGTTTTGTGTAATCCTTCATATTTTGTGAAAAATTGCCAAGAAAGCGTATATTCTGCTGGGGTATGTCAACATATGAGCACCACTGTAGTTCTCAGCTAAACAGTGTATTGAGTTCTGTCCTCCTCTGTGTCTGCAGTCACAGGACTCCATGACGTGGATGAATATATCCAGGCCCAGCTCCTGCTTGCTGTGAGTTTCTTTCTCATCTCAAACATCTAGACCAGGTGTGGGGAACCTATGACTTGAGGGCTGTTTATGACCCTTGAGTTCGTTTCACGTGAAATATGACACATTTTGTAAAGGAATCTTCGAATTGCGTTTGCAGTACAAATAGTTATATTCAAGGGACCTAGAGAAGGTGGGGCCTGTTCTAAAGGTGACTGCCTTCAATATAGGTAATCCTGGTTTGTGTTCATAGTGCGGCCCTTGGAGGAACTTGGAATGGCCCCTCGAATGAAAAAGGTTCCCCACTCCTGATCTAGACTCTATATTCTAGAGCAGTGTTGTCAACAAAGGCTCTACAGCCCTCCAGGGTGCGTCATGCAGCCCTTTGGGGGCGTTGAGAAGGAGACAACTGAGAGGTGGAGCGCTCAGTTGCATATGGGGGTGTAGGAAATAGTTTGTTTTCATTGTCAATACTAAGGGGGGCGTTGGCATGCTTTTGACGATGTCAATGGGGTTGAGAACCACGGATCTATTAATAATTAATTAATCAATTAAAACGTCATTCAAGAATAACAACAGTTAAAAGGTCATTCAGAAAGTACCATAGCATACCATAGTAGTTGCTGTTCTAGCCTCTGTAATAGCTTGTGCATGCTGTAAGAAGTTATCCAAAAGGTGTATTTACTACTTACTACTGTGTACTGTCGCATCTTAAAATAAATACAAATTGTGGATACAAAATATGTTTTACAGTTATGATGCGTAATTATTTGGGGTTTTTGAAACAACTTCTCAGCTTTTGTGACATAATATCTGGCGCATGACAGTTGAGAAGTAGTGTGCCGGCTAACTGGCAGTGGCACTTTTACATTTACAGTGAGTCCAATATGTATTTGATCCCTTGCTGATTTTGTTGGTTTGCCTACTAACAAAGACATGATCAGTCAATAAATATTATGATAATATGTATTCTAATATGGAGAGACAGAATATCAAAAAGAAAATCCAGAAATTAACTGAAGATAATATATATTAATTTATTTCCATTTCATCGAGCAAAATAAGTATTTGATCCCCTGCCAACTGATTACAGTTCCGGGCCCACAGACCAGATGGGCACTTCCGATCAACTTGTCATCTGAATTAAAGACACCTGTACATACTAACATGCATAAAAGACACATTGAATCAGCAGAATCAGTCCATAGTATGAGTGAATCAGTCACACTCCAACCTCACCAGCATGGGAAAGACCAAAGAGTGGTCAAATGATATCAGGGACACGATTTTAGACCCGAACAAAGATTAAATGGGCTGCAAAGCCACAAGAAAGAGACTGGGTATTAATGACCCAGCTGTTGATGCATTTCTTCCAAAATGTGAGGAATACAAAATGACTATCCATCAGCCTGTCTGGGGTTCTATACAAGATTTGACCTTTTGTAGGGATTTGATAATCATGAGAACAGAAAGAAAGCACCCTAGACCTGTACGGGATGAACTAGGCAATGATATCAAAGCTACTGGGACCAAAATCACTGAGAAAACTACTGGTAGCACTTAATGCCACAGAGGTTTAAAATCCTGTAGTGCACACATGGTACCTCTACTTCAGAAGGAACCTGCGCAGTCCCACTTGAGGTTTGCCAACGGACATCAGACTGGTTTAGGATATGATAAGGATGTGCTGTAGTCAGATGAAACCAANATCAAGCTGTTTGGAATTATTACAATTCAATGTGTTTTGAGAAAGAGTACTGCTGTCTATGATCCCAAGAACACCCTCCTCACCATCATGCATGAAAGTGGTGTCATTATGGTTTGAGGGTGTTTGTCTGGCCAAGGCACAGGGCAACTTCACATCGTCAATGAATGGATGGAGGGAGACATGTAATGTGCAATCCTGACTGCAAACGTCCTTCCCTCCACCACTACACTGAAGGGTGGGCCATTTTTGGATCTCCCAACATGACAATAATACACAACATACAGTCAAAGCAACGAAGGAGTGGCTCAATAAGAAGCATATTAAAGTTGTGAAGTGGCCTAGACAGTCTCCAAATATTAACCCTATAGTAATTCTATGGAGAGAACTGAACCTCCCATTTGCCAAGCTACAGCCACAAACCATGAATGTTTTAGAGATAATGTGCAAAGAAAAATGGGCAAAAATAGTTTCTACTATATGCACAAACATTGTCATTAACTAAAAGAAGCATCTAACCTCAGTGCTAGAAAACTAGGACTTTGCCACAAAGCACTTTATCTTCTTTAGCTAGAGGGGTCAAATACTTATTAGCCTAAATTAAATACAAATAAATTAAAATATATTATTTTAAGTTATTTTCTGGAATTTCTTTTTGATATTCTGTCTCTCCATGTTTGAATACATATTATCATAAATGTATAGACTGATCATGTCTTTATTAGTGGGCAAACGGGCAAAATCAGCAAGGGATCAAATACATATTGGACTCACTGTAAATGTGCACGCCCCTTATAAATAAATAAAAATATTTGAATATGAAATTAAAGGGACACTATTTTCAGTATTCCAAATAATATTCAAAAACAAGTTAATTACCATCACAAGTCAGACGATGCTTAAATGAGTTATTAGGCAAAACGTAACTTTGGCAGTCTTGTGTCAGAAATTGTTACCTGGAAAATCTGGCATTACATATCGCAAAATATTTGTTCTCATTTGTATACATGGGTTCTAAATTTTGTTTATAACCTGACTGTGCGAACCTAGCTGCACACATCTCAACCTCTGATTGTTGGAAACCGCTGTCTGTCAAAAAATTAGCTCACGTGGTTGGCTGCCTGCCAGTGTCTTGCCCCTCATAACATCGTGTTGATAAACACTGAGAACCCATGTATTGGTAGTTGGTTACTCTGGTATGAAAATCATTCAAACCATGAGGGGAGGAAAATGATATTGGATTTTTGATTATATGGATTTTTAGCAGGAATATCAGCGAAAACCACGAAAACCATAAAGAGCATATACAGTACATACTTTCAAATGCTTTACCTTGTTTAGTTCGTAAAATGATCCTGTGCTAAAAAGGTTTTTCTTTTCACTGATGTTTGTTTTGTTTGGTTAGGCGGGTCGTTAAGTGGGCCGTTAGGTGGGTCGCTAGGTGGGGGCCTCTAGATGGGTCGCTAGGTGGGCTGTTTGCTACAGGACGGGCCAGGGAAAAGTCCATGACATCTTATAAAGGGAAACTTCAGTCATACAAAGTTGAGTGGGGTCTTCCCACACATGTTGGTGGGCTAGTGAAAGTCTTTGATTGGGTAAACATGTCATGAACTAATAACCAATCAACAAGTGTTGTTAAAAAATAGCACTAAATTAATGTAGCTAATATTTAAAAGGAATAGACTCTGATCTGTAGCGATAGAAAGCAAAGTCAAATCGAAACCCAGTGTATCTATATATGGAAACTTAAGTGTGTGTTGCTTCGTTACGGAGAAGTCTGTGTGGGTGGAAGGTTTTTTTTTCACTCTCTGTGGTTAAGTGTCGTTGTTTTTCTTTTCTTTTTTTCAGGCGCTTAACATCACCACACATGTACTGAAGACAGGTGGAACATTTGTAGCGAAGGTAAGAAGAAACAATATTTCACAAGACATAAAATATTGTCAATGGATTTTGAATGCCACAAAAAATTGAATTAGTAGGAAGTAGGATTAGAACCTAAATGTTTTGATTAATTGTCATTGTAATGGGAAGTGTGAAGGCATTCACATTTCACATAATTGTGGCTCAACCACCGATCATTTAAACGTTGATGTGCAACAGTTCATTGTTTTGAGAGTTGGGGCCAGGGCTGGACTGGGACAGAAAAAGCAACCCGGGCAATTTTGGCACAATCCATCCCCTCACACAGCCCCCCGCTTTTCTACGATATGATATTAGCTCAGTCCAGGGGCGCTGCCAGAAATGTTGGGCCCCATGAAAGATTCACATTTTGGGCCCCCTTAAGGGCCCCTCTCAGTGCTTAGGCCCCCATAAGGGCCCCTCTCAGTGCTTGGGACCCCTTAAGGGCCCCTCTCAGTGCTTGGGCCCTTACCGCAGAGATACACCAGCGGCGACTCGATTCAAGCGACAGAGTGTAGCAGCAAGCGATGCGAGCGATTGAGGAGACAAGAGTATGTCCGTACAGGCAGAAGGCAAAGCATTCAAGCATTCCCATTGGCTGTGGTCACTGACCTCTATACAGTCATTGGCTGTCGCGGCTTGTCGCCGAACCGCGTCATAGAAAGTTGAAAAGATTTCAACTTCAAATTGTCGCGCTCGTCGCGCAAATCACTCTAGTCTCCAGAATCGCTTTTGTCTCTCGACTCAATACAAAGTCAATTACTTCCGTCGCTCGACTCGCTCAGATCGCCGCTGGTGTATTCCTGCGGTAAGAATCTGTACCACTTCCCCCCCCCCCCTAGCGGCCCCCATGGCTCAGTCCACTGTTATATTAAAGATAGACCAATGGGTCGAAGAAACAAACAAACAAACAAAAAAAAAACAACAGCAACAGCATCAGCCCCTGATTGCTGTCGGCCCACTGGGAAAATGCCAGATTGGCCTGGAGCAATCACACTTAACGTATTTCTAGTTGTCCTGTGGCTTATGCACTGAGGCACCAGTACCGTATTCTGGTAGATTGCCCATAAGGAGTGTTACAAACTGTTTAAAATGTAACCATTTGGTGGACAAATTGAGGTCCAGGCACTCGTTGAGTCTAGGGGTTGTTTATTTTATAATTCAAAAGTACATGATAAATAACACAAAAGGGAGCCACAGATGCACCATGGAGCCCAGGGGAGAGAGATCTAGCCAGGCTGCCACCCTGGCTTAAATGGGGAGAAGGGAATAGGTTCCATTGGCAGCACCTGTGGCAAAGGAAACAGAAGGAGCAGCAACATAAAAGTAAATGGGGACGGTGTCCCCCTAGTGGTGGGAGGCCGTAACACCCCCACACCAAGATGGTGACACCGTCAACATAAAAACAAAAAAAAACAGAAAATAAAACATAACAGAAAATACACCAGGTCCGCGCGGCCCATGGAGGACAGCCGGACTGGGAATCAAAATGACAAAATAAAAAATAAAAAACGATTAACAAAAGACAGTGGTGGTGACTAGGTACGTGTACCTAGTCACCGTCACTGAAACAATCAACAGAAAAAACAAAAAGGACTACGATTTTACCGTAACGTCATTAGTATCATGGCACCCTCGACAGAGCGTCTGCAATGACGTTGTCGCTTCCCCGAATGTGTTTGATTTGCAGATTAAAAGGCTGCAAGATCAAACTCCACCGCATGAGTCGTTGATTGGAGTTTCGCATGCGGGATAAAAATTGGAGCGGGTCGTGGTCGGTGTAGACGACCACACACGGTGAGGCACCGAGATAAACCTCAAAGTGCTGAACAGCGAGGACCAACGCCAAGGCCTCTTTTTCAATGGTCGAGTACGACCGCTGCGGGGCGCTGAACTTCTTCGAGAAGTAACAGACGGGATGGTCCACGTGGTCGGCGCCACCCTGAAGGAGGACAGCACCGGCCCCGTGGTCGCAAGCGTCGACGGCGAGGGAAAAAGGTTTCAAAAAGTCAGGAGCAGCTAATACTGGAGCAGCACTCAACAACAATTTGACATTTTCGAAAGCGTGGCTGCACTTCTGTGACCATTGGAATGGTACTTTTGGACTTAACAAATCCGTTAACGGGGCAACTACGGCGGAAAAGTTGTTACAAAAAGCACGGTAGTAGCCCGCCATACCAAGGAAACGACGCAGCTCGCGGCGATCAGCAGGGGCTGGAAAATTAGTGATGGCGGCGATTTTCGCGTTTACCGGACGCACCATACCCCCACCCACCAGACGGCCCAAATACGTTACCGTGGCCTTCCCAAACTCACATTTGGCCAGATTTATGGTCAACCCAGCAGAGGAGAGGCGTTGGAACAGCTGGTGAATTTGGATAATGTGACTAGGCCAGTCCGAACTGTGCAATACGACGTCGTCAAGATATGCCTCACAGTTGGACATGCCGGACAACACGGTGTTGATAAGGCGTTGGAAGGTGGCGGGAGCGTTACGCATTCCGAACGCCATAACGCGATATGACAAAAAGTCGTCGGGCGTCACGAATGCGGAAATTTCCTTGGCTCTGGCTGTTAACGGAATTTGCCAGTAGCCTTTGAGCAGGTCAAACTTACTGACAAAAGCCGCTGAACCGACCCTGTCAATGCAGTCATCCAATCTCGGCAACGGATAACAGTCAGGGACTGTGACTGCATTGACACGGCGGTAGTCGGTGCAAAAGCGGAATGTGCCGTCGGGTTTACCAACAAGCAGACACGGTGAGCTCCAGGGACTCATGCTAGGCTCAGCAATGTTATTTGCCAACATGTACTCGACCTCCTTCCTCAACACATCCCTCTTCGCAGGGTTAACCCGATAGGGGTGCTGCTTGATTGGAACTGCAGAGCCAACATCAATGTCGTGTTCGAGAATATGTGTTTGTTTAGGAACATCACCGAACAGCTCAGGAAACTGATTAACTGCATGTAGTATATCAGCTCTCTGCGAAGGAGACAGGTGAGGAAGGTGAGAGTCGAGCACAGAAATCATAGCAGTATTGTTAAGGCGCCCCTCCACAACCCCACGACACGGGCTATCGCCTACATCATTGTCCTCCTCCGCTACTGCAGAGATCAGCACCACGCCAGTGGACAGCGACGGGTCAACAGGTGGCCGTGGGTCTGGCTGCGCGGAAGAAGTGGAGGGGTCACTACGCTCATGAAATGGTTTCAGCATGTTAATGTGGCATAAACGTTTGTGACGCCTACGGTCTGGAGTGGCAATAATATAATCCCGATCAGACACTTTTTCCAAAACTTCATAAGGCCCGGTAAAACGAGCCTGCAGAGCAGATCCAGGGACAGGTAGCAACATCAACACTTTGTCGCCCACTACAAAGTCACGTTCAACCGCCTTACGGTCATACCACGCTTTCATTTTGCATTGGGCTTGTTCGAGATGTTCTCTGGCAAAAACACAAGCCCGATGCAAGCGGTCACGAAAGTCAGATACATGCGATAGGACAGAGTTAGACGGGTCATCACTAAAGCATTGGTCTTTGATAACAGCTAACGGCCCTCGCGGGTTGTGAGCGAACACGAGATCAGCCGGGCTGAATCCCAAAGACTCTTGAACAACTTCTCTGCATGCAAATAATAACCAGGGTACGGCTTCAGCCCAATCCTTACCAGTCTCTAGGCAATACTTGCGAAGCATGCCTTTCAGAGTCTGGTGGAAACGCTCAAGCGCACCCTGGCTCTCGGGGTGAAATGCACTGGAAACCTTGTGCTGGATGCGCAGTTGTTTTAACACACGGGCAAATAAACGTGAAGTAAAATTAGACCCGCGGTCGGTTTGGACGACTTTTGGCAAGCCGAACAGTGAGAAAAACTTAAGTAGCTCTTTAAGCACAACGTTGGTGGTAATGGTGCGTAAAGGAATAGCCACGGGGAAGCGGGTTGCGGCACACATCATTGTCAGTAAATACTGGTATCCACCCTTCGCACGGACGAGGGGTCCAACAATATCAGCGATGACGGTGTCAAACGGCTGTCCGATGACAGGGATTGGAAACAGCGGCGCAGGCGGAATGACTTGGTTGGGCTTGCCAGCTAACTGACAAACACAACATGTCTTGCAGAACCGTTTGACATCACGCCTAACAGTTGGCCAGTAAAAATGTTGAGTGATGCGACGTAGCGTTTTTGCTATACCCAAATGTCCAGCTAAACCGTCATGAGCTACACTTAAGATTTTATCTCGGTAACCAGTAGGCAGCACAATTTGCAGGCAATCATTCCAGTGACTAGGAGCCTTTGAAGGTCTCCATTTTCTCATTAACAGCCCGTCTCGGAAAAATAGACACTGCGGTTCTTTATCAAGATCAGCATCCGACATTGCCAACTGCAACAGCGAAGTAAGCGTAGGGTCGGCCTTTTGAGCAGAAATCAATTGTTCACGAGACAAATGTAGAGAATCATCTTCGACTTTCTTAACAGTACGCAAAGGCGCAGTGTGAGTGGTAGAGGCGGAAGTAATACTACCCGTATCGTTAAGGTTCACAAGAAAAGAGTCAGATAAATCAAAATCATCGGAGGGCAATGAGCACGTAGGCTCTTGGACAGCAGAGCGCTTGGCCATTGCGCGCGTTACAGCGCAGGCAGGGAACACATCTGGGTGTTTCTGTACACACTCGTGGTTAGTAGAGGAGTCAGGGGCACACACTTGAGGTAGCACATTAGTGTTATTTTTGGCCCAAACATTACCGAATGCGATGTCATTGCCGAGAATAAAGGTTACCCCCGGTATTGGTAGTGACGAGCGAACCCCAACATTTACGCTACCAGTAAACAGTTCAGATTGGAGCTCAATTCGGTGAAGTGGGACTGTCACTGACCCCATTTCAAACCCACGAACTAGAACACTAGTCCCAGTTTTAGTGTCTCCCGACAACGGCAAAACCCCACCCAAGAGAAACGATAACGCAGCCCCAGTATCGCGCAGGACACGCACTGGCACTCGGTCCTTACTACCAGGCAGCGAAACAAGACCGTCACTCATAAAGGGTTCATACCCAGATTTAAGCTCAGTTTCGAGCGAGAGCGCAGAGGAGGAAGGAGACGTTTTAATTAATCCCACACCCAAAGGCTTGGTGTTAGATTTAGAATGTTTTTTCTTTAACACCGGACAATCAGCAACCAAGTGGTCAGGCCTCTTACAGTAATGACAGGTAGGCTGGTCACTAGACACAGGCTTAGACTGAACAAAACGGGCATTGTCCCTTACGGCCACACGGTGTGTCAACGCGTAATCGTCAGCTAATATCGCAGCTTGGTGCAGAGTCTTAACTTCGCGTTCGTGAAGGAAAGTGGTCACAGCAGGAGGAAGACAGTTTTTAAATTCTTCAACAAGCATCAGCTCGCGAAGCTGTGCGTGGGTCTTTGACTCACTGGCTGTGCACCATCTATCAAATAGTAACTCTTTTTCGCGTGCGAATTCAACATATGTTTGTTGGTCTGACTTTTTGGAACGTCTGAACTTCAGTCTGTACGCCTCCGGGACGAGTTGATAACCGTTCAAGATAGCCTTTTTAACCGCATTATAATCAGCACTGTGATCAAGTGAAACAAAGATCTGCTGCGCGTGTCCTGTCAAAACTGATTGGATTAACAGCGGCCAAACCTCCTTGGGCCAACGAAGGGTGCGCGCAATTTTTTCGAAGTGGGGAAAGAAATTATCCACATCCTTCTCTACAAACGGTGGCACAAGTTTAATGTGCTTAGTCACATCAAATGAAGCTGATGCCAGATCAATGCCACCGCTTGTAGCCTCGCGTTCTAGTGTATTTAAGCGAGCCTGCTGTTCCGAAATCTTTAGTTTAAGCTCCTCGCGTTGAAGGTCTAACTCTTTTTCCTTAATTGTGAGCTCTTTTAATTTAATGGCTTCAGCCAAATCTGCAGAAGGTAAAACGCCCTTCTCAATCAAAACGGGATGCAAAACCGATTTAACAGAGCTCTTAAGACGTTTCTCCGAAGCGCTTAGTTGGATGTCATAAAGCTGAGCGACTTCGATAAGTTGATCCTTTGTGAGACTATGAAAAGCCTCCTCAGTGGGATCCTCAGCAAACGTTTCCGCTGCTGACGTCATGGTAAACTAAAATGTACCCTCACCGGCTGCACAGTGAGACACATACAAAACAAAAGTAGTCAAAAAAAAATCCCCAAACGACTACAAGCTCTCCCCCTCAAAAATGGTGCTCCACAACTAAATAACTTAACGGTGAGGCTGAAGTTAGACAAAAAGAGCACTAGCCCGACAAAAACAGCCAAAGTCTAACAGGTTAACCAACCCCACCGTAGCACTGGAAACATACCCCAGTGCAAATACACAAAAGCAATTGGTAAGGCACAAACCAGCGTGATGTGCGTGACACTGTAACCTCAACACTAACCTGAAACAAAAACTTACCTAATACTATACCTGACCACTAGTCTTCTGGTGGTTCCCCTAAAAGGCGTACTTTAACCGCCAAACTCGAGGGGTGAGTGATGCCACCCCCGAAGCGGGCCTACTAGAGGCTACCACCGAAAATAATAAATTAAAATAAAAAAGTGGTGGGCTCTGTGCCCACCCGGCGGCTTACTAGATACAGTGCCACACACACACACAACCAGTTGGACGAAGTGCAACTTACCTTTTGCATACTACAAGGGTGCCTAAATCTCCCAACAAAAAGGATTTTTTTTTTTTTTTTAATTTGGCAAAAAGGGTTGAGAAATGGACGAGGCCCCAAATGTTACAAACTGTTTAAAATGTAACCATTTGGTGGACAAATTGAGGTCCAGGCACTCGTTGAGTCTAGGGGTTGTTTATTTTATAATTCAAAAGTACATGATAAATAACACAAAAGGGAGCCACAGATGCACCATGGAGCCCAGGGGAGAGAGATCTAGCCAGGCTGCCACCCTGGCTTAAATGGGGAGAAGGGAATAGGTTCCATTGGCAGCACCTGTGGCAAAGGAAACAGAAGGAGCAGCAACATAAAAGTAAATGGGGACGGTGTCCCCCTAGTGGTGGGAGGCCGTAACAAGGAGCTAGGTTCGAGTCTGGTTGTGGTCAAATCCCAACCTGACCCTGTCTCTCTCCCACTCATTACCGGTCTCAATGAAGGATAAAATGGTTAGATGCAAATGTAAAAAAAAAAAGATATTTATTTTGGTTTCCATCGTCAGATCTTCCGGGGTAAGGACGTGACCCTGCTGTACTCCCAGCTGAGGATTTTCTTCAGCCAGGTGACCTGTGCCAAGCCTCGCAGCAGCCGCAACTCCAGCATAGGTGAGGCCCTGCAGACCTCCATTGATCTGACAGAGACGCATGCAGTACCACAGGTTATCCTAACTCCAGTCCTCCTTTGTGGTGAGGCCCTGCAGACCTCCATTGATCTGACAGAGACGCATGCAGTACCACCGGTTATCCTAACTCCGGTCCTCCTCTGTGGTGAGGCCCTGCAGACCTCCATTGATCTGACAGAGACGCATGCAGTACCACTGGTTATCCTAACTCCGGTCCTCCTCTGTGGTGAGACCCTGCAGACCTCCATTGATCTGACAGAGACGCATGCAGTACCACTGGTTATCCTAACTCCGGTCCTCCTCTGTGGTGAGGCCCTGCAGACCTCCATTGATCTGACAGAGACGCATGCAGTACCACAGGTTATCCTAACTCCAGTCCTCCTTTGTGCTTGTGGCCTTGTGATGGCGGCGAGGACAGAAGCCAAAAAATTGCCCAGTCTATGCCCAGCATTACAGAAGGTTCCATGCTTAAAGGGGTATGCCAATATTTTGGGGCTTAATACAGTTAAAATCGTTGGCTGGGGTTTATAAAGGTGGTAAAGTGTCTTACAGTGCCGCCAGTTACTATTGGCACCCTTGAAGTTTAAGTACATTATGGGACATATCTCCAGACAACAAATAATAAGGTAAACCATGATTTTTCTATAGATAGCTTGTGGTTGATACTAATATAAAAATAATCAACAGCATTAAATACTAAACTATGAGAGGGAAAAAATTGAAGACGGTAAAGCTCCCGGGATCACTGGTATTGGCAGCCTTTACTGGACACCATTGTGGAAACCTAATTTGACTCAGTTATGGTAAATCGCGAATGGGAATCACCTTTGACTACTTGCTTTTGCCCATAGAACATGAATTAGGCAAGGAATTATGATATTGTGTTTAAATAACCACCTGTTACAGCTTGTGTGTCTTTCACCAGTGTGAAGACAGAGGAGCTGCCTGAGAACACCACAAATACTATTATTTGCAAAAACAAGACCTCCAAATAATAAAAGGTCATCTCAAAAGACCTTGGTATAANATTTTTAAAGATCGCCTCTCAACGTAATTTAAATAATATTGCCGTGTTCCCAATTGTTATTGAATGTGTTACGCGTTGGTCCTGTTTTTAAAAACGTTCTGGTTGCTTTGTTTCAAGACGTTTTTGCAAGCTGGCAAGGTGGCTTGTGGAGAAACGAGAGAGTGTTCCGTGTTTCTCGTGGAAATGCGTCTCTGATTGGCTCACTCCTCCTGTTCTCAAAGAAACGCGTCTCTGATTGGCTCAGTCCTCCAGCTCCTGGAGGGAATGTAATGGGAAACAGAGTCGCCACTTCCCCGGGTGGTACTGCACTATAGGGGCGCCAACGGAGGCGTGCAGGCTCCATTCAGGGCTGTGCTCTTTCGACAGCGACCCCTAGGCGAGCTGTAGGCACGGAGCAACCGGAGTGAGCAGGCTTTATGTATGAGGCTTTGTGCTGTGTGTGTACCTGAGAGTAGCAACCAGCTGATAGCTAAGCTAAGCTATGTTTCGGGCCACCAGACGTTGCTTGTTTTGAAAACAAGCAGAAAAAAATTACTCGACATGTTTTTAGATAAATGGGTCGATATAAACCTTTGTGGGCAACGCCTTCTTTCGACGTGACGAAACACAGAAAGGCTTTCGTGATTCGCTCGTTTCTCTGCATTATTGATGTAAATTGGGAAACACCGGGAAACACAGCCAGGAGAGTTGACGCACCGCTATGAGAGCCTTGCAAGTGAGTTTAACTTGGGGTGACCGTCCGATCTTCGAAAGGAGTGAGTAAAACTGAGTTTTATCGGAAGTTGGCCTTTAACACTGTGTTGTGTTATTCAGAAATCTGCCAAACATGGAGCTGTAAAGAACATCCTTGGATGTGGGGGGTAGGGGAAGACATTATGATAAAAGTATTTGGAAGTCGGTGCAAATAATGAAAAAAACACAGGGGCTAACATCTACAGACCTGACTGTCAACTTTGAACTGTTTTGGGTAGTTTTTTCAATAAGCACCCCGTGTTAAACACTACACAAAGTAGTGCCTTTTGGTTGGAGACCAAGGCAGACCACATTGCTTAATAAAAGTCATAACAGGGAACACCTGACGGCTGTATGAGAAAATACAGGCATAGCACAGCCCTTTCAATAATGTTTTAAGGTCAGATGAAGCAATAGCACAGTTTTTCAGTGGCTTACACAAACAGCAGGTTTGCATACTCTGCAAGAAAGTCTTTAAGGAAAAGGACACCCTACCAAAAATCAAGCATGGTGTCCGATCCATAATATTATGTCACCCCTTTGTTGCATCAGGTATTGGAGGCTTTGACCGTATCACAGGTATCATGACAGGCATCATGACATGACCGGTATCATCATTTACAGGAAAACTTGTAACCATGGCAAGAACACTTGGTTTGAGTTGAATATCATGTGCACTCCAGCAAGACAAAAACCCAAAGAACACATCCAAATGCACAGTGGATTGGTTGTCAAATGAAAGAACACAGTCATTGATGAAAACCAAAACCTTCGGAGGCTGCCATTGCTGTCTAATAGTGTGCAATTAACCCTTGAAGGAGGGGTGCCAATATTCCTGGACATGCCCTTTTTCGTGTTTTTCCTTGAAATTACAAAATGCATTTGGAAAAAAATACTTGGCAATTCTAAATATCTTATAATGTTCAATTAAAAGATCCTGATGGTAAAAGTTGTGTATATTTCCATTTAGTTCTGGATATATTGCACACTTTGTAAAGAAAATTAAAGGGTGCCAATACTAACTGGCGGCGCTGTATTTTTCATGTGAAGCGTTGTCTTGCTTTAAGACAAGTTAAAAGAGGGAGTATATCGCTAAGCTAGTGAAAGTCAATGCATCCATGTAGCATTGCTACATGCTACACTGATCCATTGACTTTCACTAGCTTAGCGACATGCTCCCTCTTTTAACTTGTCTTAAAACAAGACAACGGCTTACATGAAAAATAAGACACTTTACCACCTATATAAACCCTGGCCAACGATTTTAACTGTATTAAGCCCCAAAATAGTGGCATACCCCTTTAAGGGCACTTTAGCCTTTACTTTCTAGTTATTGTGGGATTAAATAGTTGGGGTGGGATTTGAACCTGCTATGCTATTGTCTGATCCCAAAATCAACTCCCTAACCAGAGGTGGCCAAAGTAAACGCCATGACCAGCCAAAGTCCCGCCCCTTAGTTCCGCATTTCACGGGACCTAAGCTGACCATTTAACAACATGGTAGCGAGTAAATATCCACTGATTTCAGCCGTTATATGTGCTGGGCTACAAATTTGCTGTTTAAGAGGCTAGATATAGATTATTCATGCAGAAGTGACGATGTTTTGTCCCGAGGCCGTCTGCATGAAAAATGTGAAGAAGTACACCCTTCTAACAACTTTGGGGGTTCGTACAGAAAATTAAACAAAAATATCAGAAACAACATATATGGAGCTTGTGGCACAACTCGAAGGGGATTGAAATATTATTTTAATACCGCCATTGGATTACATGCTACAATTTTCCGTTAAAAAAGCAGTTGAGGTCCCATGAAATCGACGTCACTTTCAAGCTCTATGGGTAACTGGTCTACAGTTACTATATGAGCAATGTTCTTGAGTCTGTGCTGGTTCGATCACGTTTTCGGGGTTTCTTTTTAGGTCGTAAGTTTTTTTTTACAGTAACAATATCATCTAGAACATCATTAGGTACAATGAAATAACTTGTGTAACAGCCATGTAATATCATGTGCTAGTGTTGTACTTGCACCATAAATGTACTTCTTCCTTTACTTTGGCCACCTCTGTCCCTAACCATTAGGCCACAGCTGCCCATGAGAAATGAAACCATGAAATTGCTTGTCAGTTGTTATTCACCAATGGCATCTACAGATAGTATGGCAGAATTTTCCAGCGGCTTGGTGTAGTATGTCTAATTTGAGTACGATTTCCTTCCTTTCTGCAAGGTGTCCAGTGTTTAACACCTCTCTGCTTTAATTTCTTGCAGAGGCGTTTGTGGTTTGCAGAAACTACTCTCCTCCGGAAGGCTACATACCCAACATGTCCAACCCTCTTCTGGACCACTCTTATGGTAAAGCTTGCTCTGTGTTTTTTTTGTAAACACACAGTATAATGC
Organism: Engraulis encrasicolus; assembly: GCF_034702125.1. Taxonomy (NCBI): domain Eukaryota; kingdom Metazoa; phylum Chordata; class Actinopteri; order Clupeiformes; family Engraulidae; genus Engraulis; species Engraulis encrasicolus. The sequence goes on from NW_026946063.1 coordinate 18,398, forward strand.
TGTGGTGGGCAAACTGTTCCGTTTGTGGGCATAGTCATATCTATGTTCCCTTTCCTTGTTTAATGTGTGTGGAATGATGTATTCCCCCTAGTCGGTGGTTATCATAAAAATAAGGACATGTGAATTATTTTATATGTATTGCCATGCCTATGTTCTGTGTTGTAATGGGTGTCTCCGTCTCTGGTTTAGATGTTGACTTTAACCAGTTGGAGGGGCCAAACAGGATCATTGTTCCATTCCTCGCCTGTGGTGACCTTAGTGGCTTTGATTCGGACCGTACCTACCCTCTCCAGGTATCACATCCATCACATATGTGCTCAGATGTACTATTATTAACCCTCTCAGAGCCTTTTGTACAAGACTGTTACCAATATGATAATGACTTCTTAATCTGTTACTTATAAAGGTGCACTGTGTAGGATGGTGGCCGGAGTAGGTATTGCAACTATGCTGCTCATTGTGACTGTGCTGCCTATGACCAAATTTGATCTTTTCATGAATATTTAGTAAATGATAAACTAATTTACTAATATGACCAAAGTACAGTAAGTTTTGCAGCTAAAAAGGTCTATTTCTGGAATTTCAAAATGGCAGACATGGACATGAGGTGTATGAAAAGTGTAATTTTCCCAGTCAAAATGAATACTTAGAATTTGATGGTGGTAAATATTAGAGGAAAAGATAACATTTTTGTATGGGTAGTGTGAATTCTGCAAATAAACTACTAAGAATATTACACAGTGCACCTTTAAGACACTCTAAATGGTCATTGCAAGGTTGTTATTATGTATTGGAGCTTTTTCAGCAATGAGTCGGCTCGCTGGTGATCATATTTGTACCAAAGGGTAACGGGTGTGATGCCATTCTGAATTTTGCGCTCACGTCGGTCTGGCCAGCCTTCCTCTTCTAAGTTTTTTCCAGTCATGAAAAAGCTATGTACAATGCAAAAGCACCATGCATACATGCGTCATCAGAACCAGTGGTCTGATTTAGTGGTCTGATTCGAAAGCATTTGGTGACTTCCTGTCAATTTCCTTGATGCCACAGATAGATATGAACTGAAGGTGCCCTGTTCAGCCTTTTGGCGTGGCCCAACCCTGGAGTGCATTTCTCAAAAGAGAAATTGTTAGCCTGTTAGCAATTTCGGTAGTTGCCAATCAAGTCAAGTTCAAGTCAAGTTTATTGTCAATTTCTTTACATGCACTGGTCATACAAAGAATTTGAAATTGCGTTTCTTGCTCTCCCATGCAGACATAGACTAATCTAGGTAAGGACATAGACAGTATAGACATAGACAGTACTCATACATGGACATAGACAGTATGGACGTAGACATTGCTCATACAGACATTTAAAGTGCAAGACTGGACAACAGAAGACTTGTAGAGAACATACATTAAGAGGAGGTATTTTGTTGTTCTTTTTCTAAAAGTCCTTTATAGCGTTCTGACATAGTAATAGTAGCATTTGAAGAAATAAATAATTAAAAAAGGTTTTTATTAAATACACCAGCAGCAGTATGTGTGTGTGTGTGTGTGTGTTTGTATGTGTTTTGTGTGCGTGTGTGTGTGTGTGTGTGTGTGTGTGTGTGTGTGTGTGTGTGTGTGTGTGTGTGTGTGTGTGTGTGTGTGTGTGTGTGTGTGTGTGTGTGTGTGTGTGTGTGTGTGTGTGTGCATGTGTATGTTTTGAGTTAGTGCAGGTTGAAAGTTCAGTCACAGATGTAGTAGTGCAGGTGGAATGTTCAGTCGCAGATATGGTGGTGGGGATGAGGGGGGGGAGCGTTGTCAGTGGCCTGGCTGGCTAGAGGCTGACAGTGAAGGGAGAGTGGGTTGAGTGTTCAGTATCTTGATTGCTTGATGCATCGTGCTTCCTCCCAATGGCCAATGGGAAAATGCATTGAAAACAACAAAGAAGCTAATGTAGTAAGCAATGTAGTAAGGTTTCGAGAAATGCACCCCTGGGCTCCACAGTCTCGGGCCGGTATTGTTATATTTTTCATAGATGTTACCGTCACTTACAGGATAATGTGTGTGTCGTCTCTCCACCACTTGATGTTAGCATTATGCTGGCTAAACATGGTGGCGATCTGACTTCAGCCATGATTCGCTCCAATACAAAGGAGTGGTCAACGCGGTATCTAGTGTTCATATCTATGGGTGGGAGAGCCAGCTTTTTTTTTTACCCCCACACTGACTACTCTTTGCGTTTCTTTCCCTTGGTTCCAGCTGGATTCCTCCAAAGAGTACACCTACACGCCTCCCACCCAGCCTCCCATCCACCCCCCGTATGAGCAGGCCTGCTTCATGCGGAAGAACAACCTCCTGGCCAAGGAGGACGCCCCCGCTGCCGCATCCTTAGACCACGCCCTCTCTACCATGCAACTCTCGGCCAATGAGGTGAGGGATCAGGAACCCTCGGGATCACATGACTAAGATCAGAATCCAATGATTAAGGAGGAAAGCCTGGTTCCAAATGTGGCAGAGCACA
>NW_026946064.1:0-20728 GCF_034702125.1 Engraulis encrasicolus
TCTGTGATCGGCAATGATCGGTGATCGGCAGATAAAGATTTTTGGTGATCGGTATTGGTGATCGGTGCCAAAAAATGGTGATCGGAGCACCTCTACTAATGCTGTGCCCTTACTGGAAGTGACGGACTAGCATAGCATTGGCTCTCCAAAATATTGGTTTCCATCACACAACTCTGTGTTTGTATTCACATTTCCTTCACCCCAACTGCTAACTACCGTATGTTGCATACAATGCTTGACTTACGTAAACATTATGGCGGCCGTCTCACATGCTCAGTGTCCATCATTCATGCCCTGCATTTTGTATTCAGTAAAAGAGCGTACCGGCAGAGGTGCCGGAATGTATGTGCAAGTATTTACGTGTCTGTCTGTGTCTGTGTGCGCGCGTGTGTGCGCGCATAGTCGGCGTGGTACTGGCTTGATGGAGGATGACGAGGAGCCCATAGTGGAGGACGTGATGATGTCATCGGAGGATCGTCTGGAGGACTTGAACGAGGGGATGGACTTTGATACCATGGACATTGACCTGGTATGAGTCAAACTCCCATTTCTTTGATGAGCCTATATTGAGTAGAAATAATCATAATTCACAAGCTACAGTGCCCTCCATTATTATTGGCACCCCTGGTTGAGATGTGTTTTTTAGCTTCCAATTATTATTATTTTTCTCTAAATAATATGGGACCTTAATGGAAAAAAAGAGAAAAATCCAACCTTCAATACAATTGCATTTATTCAGTGGGGAAAAAATCCCACATAAAGAAATAATTATTTGACATCAAATAATGTGTGTCACAATTATTAGCACCCCTGTTGTTAATATTTTGTACAACCCCCTTTTGCCAACAAAACAGCACCTAATCTTCTCCTATGATGTTTCACAAGATGGGAAAAGACAGAAAGAGGGATCTTCAGCCATTCCTCTTTGCAGAATCTCTCTAAATCATCCAGAGACCTGGGTCCTCTCCTCTGTACTCTCCTCTTCAGCTCACCCCACAGGTTCTCAATGGGGTTGAGGTCTGGGGACTGAGATGGCCATGGGAGGAGCTTGATTTTGTGTCTGGTTAACCATTTCTGTGTAGATTTGGCCATATGTTTAGGGTCATTGTCTTGCTGAAAGACCCAGTGACGACCCATCTTCAGCTTTCGGGCAGAGGGCAACAGATTTTGATTTAAAATGTCCTGGTATTTCAAAGCATTCATGATGCCATGCACCCTAACAAGTTTCCCAGGGCCTTTGGAAGCGAAACAGCCCCACAGCATCACTGACCCACCCCCATACTTCACAGTGGGTATGAGGTGCTTTTCAGCATGCACATCTTTCGTGGCACGCCAGACCCACTTAGAGTGTTTGTTGCCAAAAAGCTCAATCTTGGTCTCATCTGACCAAAGCACACGGTCCCAGTTGAAGCCCCAATACCGCTGGGCGAACTCCAGGCGTTTGCGTTTATGATTGTGGGTGAGGAAAGGTTTTCTCCGTGCATGCCTCCCAAACAGCTTGTTGGCGTGTAGACAGCGCCTGATGGTTGATTTGGAGACTTTGTGACCCCAGGATGCTACCATTTGTTTGTAATTCTGTAACAGTGAGCTTTGGAGATATTTTGATTTCTCTTACCATCCTCCTCACTGTGCGTGGTGGCAAAATAAACTTGGGTCCTCGTCCAGGCTTGTTTACCACTGTTCCATTTGTTTTGAACTTCTTAATTATTCCTCTCACAGTAGATATGGGCAGCTGCAGTTGAGTGGCAATCTTCTTGTAGCCTCTGCCTGACCTGTGAAGGTCGACGCACATCTGCCTCACTTGTATGCTGTGTTCCTTTGTCTTTCCCATGTTTAAGAGTGGATAAGAGAAATGGCCTCGGTGTCACGTCATAGTTATACCCCAGGGAAACAGGAAGTGATGAATTACTAATTAAATGTTCCTACATACTCTGGTAAACTTTGTAAACTACTGTAGAAATGACAGAAATGCTTCAATTATATTTATTTCCTGGGAATTGTTAAGGGTGCCAATAATTGCGGAACAGGTGATTTAATGAAAAATAATTATTTTTTAGTCAGGGATTTTTTTTATTTTCCTACAATTCATTTGAGTTGAAGGCTACATTTTCCTAAAATTTTCAGTGTGACAGTATTCTTCTGCAAAAAACACTGAATTTATTTTAAGGCTTTTAACACATCTCAACCAGGGGTGCCAATAATTATGGAGGGCACTGTATCTATGCACTTTCTCGTAGGAAAAGTGTGGTGTACGATTGCCCATGTCTGTTTATTGGCTATTACAAATGTATCTTTGGCATATATGTAGCCCATTGCCAATCTTGTCAGTTGTATCTATTCAAACAAACTGAAAGCTTCTGTTTATCAAGTAGTATGCATCATTGGCATTCCACCCGTCCCTGCTCTGCTTGGCTCCCTCGCTCAGGACCCCACTCTAGGGGGAGAATCCATGCTGTTTTGCAGATTGGAATAATTGTGCATAGCAGCATTGGATTTCCCAGGCTACCTAATTCTAAGCCTGCTGTCCTACCTCATTTCCTCCTTAGCCTCCTTCCAAAAATCGCAGAGAGAGGACCGAACTCAAACCTGACTACTTTGATCCAGCCTCTATTATGGATGACTCGGTAGGTATTACATTTTCCTTTACTTTGATTGAACTGATTATTTTAAAGCTAATCGCAATATGTGGGCTGTGGTATTATACCAGAACTGATTGAACATCATAAGCACAGAGAGTGCGCTGTTTACAGATTGTAAAAAACACAGTTGACGAAAAAAAAACATTTTTTAATTATAATTGTTATAATGAATCAAATCCTGATCATGTAGTTGTGTGTATCCTACTACTTTACATATTTAAGGATCACTACTTGTTTCCCTGTGCGTGTTTCAAACTCTTGCTCTGTATGTCTCTCTCTCTCTCTCTCTCTCTCTCTCTCTCTCTCTCTCTCTCTCTCTCTCTCTCTCTCTCTCTCTCTCTCTCTCTCTCTCTCTCTCTCTCTCTCTCTCTCTCTCTCTCTCTCACACACAGGTCCTCAATGTCCCCATGTTTTAAGCTAAAGCCTATGGAGGAGGGAGTATGCTTTTTTGTTACAAAGGAAAAAAGAAAACTTTTTTGTGAGCTTGAGACTCTCGAGTCTTCTTAGAGAATCATTGGGCATTTCAGTGATGCTGGACTTTGACACACGTGGGCAAGAGAGACAGTTTGAGCTGCCCTCCAAGGCGACAACTTACACTCGTTAACGTTTTTTTTTGCCAATCTGTGAGTAAGCTTCTGCCCTACTCTTGTAAAACCAGTAGTTTGGTTCTGTTAATTTCTTACACAAGGCATGGCATGTAGCCATAGATATCAAGAATCTATTTACAGCAAAGAAGAAAAAAAATGTGAAAAATGTCTTGGTCAGAAAAAAAAATCCTTTCCACAAATGTGTAATATATGGAGTTCTCTCTTCAATCAAGGTATTTTTTAAAAAGGAAAATTTAATTGGTCTGCTTTTTTAACAGATAGAAGACTTTGATTTATAGATATTTTGTAATGACAATCAGATGTAAATCAGTACTTTATAAATGTGTTATTACTCAAAATGAGGACTATATATATAGATATATACCCCCCTCCCCTCCCCTTTGATTTCCTTTTCCTCGTTGGGATGGATTGCTAGGTCTGAGGTCCAGGCTAATCCCACCATTTTCACAGGCGTTTCTCTGTCATTACCTCCTCCTTTAGCTGATAAGGGTTGATGCTTCCTACCATGTCCTTCCACGCCTAATCCAAGAGCTTTCTTAAGGTTACCCCTCAGTTTCTCTGTTAACACTTTACCTGTGTTTTGTGTGTTGGTTTCCCAGTACCATCAGCTTGTGGGTGGGGTGGGTTCGGGTGGGTTGGGAGGGGGTCAAGGGAAAGGTTGTGGAGGTTTTTCAAATGTCCTTCTAGAAGAGGAACTCAGTGAAATGTGTGGCGTCGGAATGAAGTGACCTTCTAGAACCTGAACTAAGTCATTGGGGCATTTTGTAGAATACTCCACGTACTGATAGGATGTCTGAGATGATGACGTTGACCAAGGACGACCATTTGGGTGTAGTGATATATGGGGAATGGGGGTATTGTGGTGGTGAAGCACTGATGTCTTTAATATTTAATTGCATTTATTTAACACAGTTGGCATTTTATTAAGATTACAAATCCCTCACGCTTTTGTGGGTTGTTGGGGGTTATTGGGGGGGGTTAGCAGAGGACTGCTCACTTAAAGTGATGTTCCAGCACTAGACTTCAAGAAACATGTTTTGTTCAATATTCACAGCAGATGAAATGGTTTTTGGGGGGTTTTGGTTACATGTTTAGTTTTTCAATGATCCAGGTGTATGATAATAGCAGTAAAGGCTTCAAATTGACATCATTCTAAAATGATAAAATCATGTGTGTCAACATGTCTCCTTGAAGCAGCCAAGATCTCTTTGGAAGTTGTCGCAAATGAGGGCTGAATGTGTTTAATGATTTACGTTTAAATGTGATTTCACTACCATGTAGAATTCAACCTACATATTTGGGTTGGACATATTTTTATGAATCATGTTTGTCTGATTACCAATACCGACAGTCAAGTTAAGTCGACAAATATATGCGATGCATTTTTCAATATATCTTCCTATCATGCAATCAATTAATGGACAACCATAATGTCAAACCGTCCATTGTTGCTACCGGATTGGAAAAAAAGACAAGAATTCGAATGGGATTAAATGCTGTAGTCGTTCACACATACACACTTAGATTTCTGTCCTTCGACAGAGACTGGGAGCGCAGTCAGTATGCCATCCTTCCCCCAGTACACTTTCTAAAAAATTAAGGGGATTTGCCCTCTTTATCTGTTCTGTTTAAGTGATCATGCATGCCCTAACAGATGAACAGATGCCTGGGTTTGTAAATAAAAATCAAGAGGGTATAACTCTTGCTAGTACAGCTACGGCGGACCAAAAGTTTACATCACAGACTTTTGCATTACAAAGAATTTATGATTAAGCTTATTTTTCTGCTGTTGTCATCATGGAACAGGCCCAAACATAAAGAGCATAACAGAGCATACAGTAGTGTAAGACTTCATAGCTGCACAGTTGAACCATTCCATGCAAATTCTATTAGTGGTCTTTTGTTATTTGGCTGCTCAGTGCCAGCAACTCGGTTGCTGTTTGTTGCATCACCCAAATGAACAATAGCAACAATGTTTAGTCGAAGTGCTTCTGTGTTAGCATTGCATCTGCTTTCTTTGGAAGATGCTCCCCAAGCCTGAGAAGACTTAATACTTCACTGGTATTGAACTTGTCATGCGTCATACGGTACAGCGAGAGATCATAAGAATGGTTCAGAAAGAGATTAAGGGCATGCATCCAATTGGAATCTTGACTTCACAGTTTTAAAAAAACTGCCTAATATCATATGCTCCTTATCTTAAATTTTAATGCAGTCTGTCTTGCTGTGGGCCAGCAGTTATTTTAACCTCATTTTTTTCGGTGAGCGTTTACTTCCATCATTTATTCTTGTCGTTTTGAACTCTACAACCGGGTTTGCTCATAAATGGTCGATGTAGAACCTTTATTTAGACATTTCCACAAGGTCCCCAAACTGTTCGTTTTTCAGTGTAGACTGTTTGAATGATGAAACCTTGTGTGAATCAACAGAGAACTACTGAATCTGCCGATTTAACACAACCATCTTTACCAATACATCCCTGCCTGCCAGTAGCGCTTTCCCTTCAACTACTGAAATTCTTACCGTCGCTTGAAAAATCTTTCACTAGGATTGGAGGCTACTTCTGTGTTGATTGTCCAAAAACACCCCAAAATACCATTTATTTTTTTTCTGAATGTGGAACGTAGTGTGTCCTTGAGGCATTACATTGAAATATCACTTTGACTTGGCTCCAAATTGTAAACTTTGAACTATTCACAGATTCTTTTTTTTATTGTGATATTAGTCCTCTCTTGTCTAATGCCCTGGCTAATGAATTTTAAAGGCGCTTGGTATAGAATGTTTCTAAAAATAAAACCTTTTGATTTTGAAATCTTGGTATTATAATATATTATTATATATCCTGAAAATGTATAATTTTATATTATATTGTTTAAGTGTGTGATATAATGTGAATTGGTGCTGATTTCATGTTCACTTATTTTATGTTTCTAATCTAAACTTTTAGTAAAGAAAAAAGGTAAACTTAAATCCTTCTTTAGATGGACTCTGTTGTAAAACATACAGTTTTACACCTAGAGCTTCCTCTTTGATTTCTGATGGAGGGATTTTATTTTATTTTTAATTTTTGCTCAGTAGAATGCTTTAGAGGCACAAAGAACCTTTTCCCAAGCAAGAGCTTTCTCGTTCTTCTTACTCCATAACGAACTCCTATAAATCCCCTCTGTCTAAGGGTGCAGACCCAAGAAGACTTAGAAATAGAATGTAAGCAAACAGCTGAACTGCCTGACATTGAAATCACATTAAACACAATGTTTTTTTTCCTTTTGGTTGTATTTTGTCAGTAGTATTTGTTTCATGTTTGACAACCCTATTTTTTTCATTCTTCCACTATGTATATTTTTGGCTTGCCTATTCCTCACGTGCTTGTCATGGTTCAAGTTTTTTTTTTCCTTTCTTTGCTTGTGGATGGTATGCAGGGAGGGTGTTGACTTGTGAATACTGCGATTTTTGTGTTTCAGATGTCCAACTTGGCTACAATAGATCTATTTTCTAATGCGAGCATCTGAGCTCAGAGAGGCAGACCCAAAACCCTGTGTTGAGTGTGTTTTTAGTTTGGACAGCATTTGTTATTTTGTGTATGTTGTTTCACCTAAAGTGAAATACTGGTATGTTCTATTTTTTATCCCTTCATTTTCACTGAACTGCTGAAAGTCTGTGTGCGTGTATACGGATGCATAATGTGTCCGTATAAACACACACATAGTATATTAAACTGTACATAAACTCAGTTGTTTTGTATTCTATTTGCAAAGCGTCCACTATACCATCTCTGGTTTGTATTTATGTTTGGCCACGGTGAATTTTTGAGCAGAATAAAACCCCTACAGTTGTGATCTATTGCACTTTTGTGTTTTGTGAGTTATGCTTTCATTTGCATTTCGTGTTGGTCGTGACGATGAAACAAACTTTGAGTTGCCACATAAGGTACCCTTTTCCACTAACATCAGTTAGTTTCCCTACAGTCGCTTATATTTGAAAGCTGAATGTTCTCATTCACACTCCAGAGACAGCCTTCTCTTTCAAGCTTACCTGGAGATTAGCAAATGCAAACCCAAAGTGGATTTTTGCTCTGTTAACTTGGTGATGGTGAACTACTGAAATGTTTTAGAAAATATTATTTATTATTATGACCTGTTTTACTATGAGAAGTGTAAAATCATTTTGGGTGTTTTACACTGATGTTTGAGGCTAAGTTAATGTTACAGTCTCAGTTTGGTCAATTTCAACATGCAGTTGTAATGCTCACACTACCCTGGACTTGTCAGTGCCTGAGATTTTTTTTTCTTCTTCTTCAGCCGTTTCCGAGATCCTGGTCATTGTAATGGGGGCAGCTCTTTGTTTACATTTCAAAAAACATTTTTATTTATTCCCAAAAACATCCAAAAGGTTATAAAACATCAGAAGACAACTAGCAAACAGCAGTACCTTTTGGGAAAATATTTGGAGTTGGCCTATGTTTCATTTTTTAAAAACAAACGCTGCCCCCATTAGAATCGCTCATATCTCAGAAAGGGCTGAGCCGAAAAATGTGGCATCACCAGGTACTGACAATTCAAGGGTAGCGTGAGCAATACAACTGCATGTTGAAATTGACCAAACTGTCCCTTTAAGTCCATGTGATTGTGAAAGGCTACAGTATGAAATTACTCTGACATTACATCAGTTTGTAAGAGCACTATAAAGTCATTTTATTACAAGCTGTTGCTTCATGGACGTAGGTATCTGCTTTTTGGCAGGCCCAGCACAATTACTGTCATACTTTAGGTCCGTATATTGTTCATAGGAGTCTATATTGAAGCTGCTGCTGGACACTAAAAAAAAGACATCAGTCTGCCCTCTTGTCTGTCACTAATTGTGTTTCTGTTCGACATTCTGGACTGACATTTATAGTTCTGCCTACATTAGTGAAACAGAAAGTACCAATATGTTCTCATCTCTTAGTTTGATTCTCAGCTTATATCGAGTATATCATCATAGACCTTAAATACTCTATTAGGTCTATGGAGTATTATCTAGTCTTTCTGATGGTAGGCCTAAATAGAAACCCTGTGTCCTATACCTAAAGTAAAAAAGTATTTGAAGGGTAAAGCAGACCTTTGAAATTATTCTTTATTGATTTTAAGTGTGAAGTCACCAGATTGCCACTTTGGTGGAAAAGAGGCTATTAACTGGTTTCATGCAGGTCTTCCCAGACCCAGGAACAGGGGGGTTGTACTTTCCCCTTTTTGTAAACCATAGCAGCATAGAATTTGCATAGTATAGTATAATTTGCAAGTATTATTACTCATGCTACTATCGTAATAATCTACTGAACATGCAGACAGACTAGGCCTACTTCAATTTAATTACATTATTCAAAATCTCGGTCCATTTTCACTGTAGGCGGGACCAGACTGACATATGTGGGCGGGACTTACTCTGCGTCTGCGCAAAGAGTAAACGGAAGTAACGTTGTGTCTGTTGTCGTTTCAAGAAATGTTCAAAGTTAGTGGCGCGTTAGCTACAACGCTGCATTTTTAATATTTTTGCATATGCTATGCCACGTTTACCAGTTATAACTATTGCCAGTGGATAGGTTATTGCCAAGCAACAGTAGATGAAATGAATCTACGCGATACCGGTGAAAAACTGACCTCTCCAGCTGATTTCTTATCATCCAATGTTGGAAGTAAGTTAACGATTTTATCCTCTCGTTTATAAACTTTTTCAGACGTTGTATGCTGATTTTCGTCGGTTGTTTAATATTGCACAGTTGTTAGCCGATTTCGTTTTCAATGTTGAGTTATGTTGCCATAGGAAACCCAGCATGACAAGCAGGCTTGTGGTTTCACGAGTCGCTCGCTGCTTCTCAGACCTTTCGAATGACTTCTCGATGGTGGGTTTTTCTCAGGAAATACAGAGAGGAATCTGATGCCTCCGTCGCATTTTATTTCGAGCCACAGTTCCACACAGCCTTCGATTCAAGTCCGCCAGTTCCCAACCCGAACATCATCCCACACTGCTTCTTCGGCGTTGTCAGGCCCTCATGGATTTGGGGTACCTGCGATGCCGTGGACCTCTGCAGCAACATCAGCACCAGGGGACCCTTGGCTGGTCATCGCCCAGACAAATAAAGAGATGCAGGAGCTGCGTGAAGAAAATAAGAGGCTGAAAGAAAAAAGGTTTTCATCATCACCATCAGCACAGCACAACACATCCAGGTACTACATAATGCCTCAATCTTCTTATCCTAGACATACAGTGCGCATTGTGATATTCTTACAATTGAAAGTGTTGTTGTAATACTGTGATGTTAGGTGTGTTGAGAGTAGAGGACTGGAGTCGGAGTGGCGTTTGGAACTTGAGAGGATGCGTGCAGAGTGTGAGAGGCTACGAGGACAGGTGGAGACCTTGAGAGACAACACTGCCAGGCAGAGGGAGGAGATCCGAGAGAAAGATGGTGCTATTCACAGGTACTATGCGAGCCCTCACACCATTGCATCAGTCTTTCAATAAAAGTGATGGAGGACGGGTATCAGTTCAACCAGGGGAAAGCAGACACAACACTGGCTTCTCTTGATGTCAGAAGAGTTACTTTATCTTGTTTTGCTATATGCCGTGTTTCTCACTCATCCTTTTTGTACATACCAGGAAGGATCATGAGCTGGAGGAGTTGAGAGCTGAGGCGTGCCGCAGCAAGGCAGAGTTGACCCAGACTGGGGTGGACCTGACTCAGATGAGAGAGGAGCGGGACAGACTTACTACTCAGGTCAATACAGTACATAATATAAAACTTTGTGGCAGCCTGCAAGGCTGTTTACTTTACTCCATGAGTGGGGGAGGGGTGACGCAGCAGCGTGCATTGCGGGTCTGCCAGCAACACAGAGCTGCCCGTCTGTAGTCAAAGTCTCGGGGTGGGCGTATCGGCCTATACCGATACACTTAATAAACGCAAATATCGACCCGATATATTGGCCGGCCGATATATCGGTCAACCCTTAGTACATATGCACACTTATCGATTTCCGCAACAGAAGTTCTTGAACTTTTGGATAGCCCCCAATTGGCTGTACAGTAGGTCTGAATCTTGATTCTAAAGTAGTGTGTTACATCTTCAAAATCATGTTGTGAAGGTGAAAGCCCAACTGGGAAACTCCAACTTCCATTGTCATTGTGACACAGCACACAAGTGAACACTGCAAGCTGCACACACCGAAATTGCATTTATGCCTCACCCGTTCAAGGGGGCAGCCCCCAATGGCGTCCCAAGGGGGCAGTGCGGCGGGATAGTACCATGCTCAGGGTGCCTGAGTCATGGAGGAGGATGGGAGAGAGCACTGGTTAATTACTCTCTTCACCAACCTGGCGGGTCGGGAGTTGAACCGGCAACCTTTGGGCAACCCATGACTGTCCTTGTTCTCCTATAACAAACTTTATTTCTATTTTTGCACTTCGGAAGCATTGCTGTATTCTTTGTGTGGCTGGTCAGTAAATGTTAAGTAGAGTGCCAGAACATTTGAATCGCAATACATGTTTTATCTCCGATTTATTTTTTTTCCTGTTGGCAGTTGGATAAACTTCAGAACGATTATGCCGAAGAACGTAATAAATATCTGCGGGATCTGGAAGCTTGCAGGCAGGATGTGCAGAGGCTGACGTGCGAGACTCAAAAACGGAGTCTCCGAGCTAAGGAGGAGGCTACTTTAGAAGCAGCAAGACTTCGAGAGGAGCTAGAGGAAGCCATGGAGTCACACCAGAGTCAAGTAAGCCACAGGGATGCATTCCAATATCCGTCCTCTCGTCCTCCACTTGTGCTTGTGGCCTCGCATTTTGCTGACGCGCTGCCTCGAGAAAACAATTAAGTTTTCCTGCGGTCAGCCTAGCCACAACCATTTGTGAGGGACTGTTCTTCATTCACCATCCTGATTGCAAATGAAGAAATGACATTAGAATTGTGCTTTTGCAAGATATTGAATTTACTGTCGTCAGTGATGTCATCTTGAGGTCACAAGCAGGCAAATAAGCAAGGGAGGACGGAAGTCCGCACATTTGAATCCACACACATACCTCGTTCAAAAAGTCGAGAATCCCAAGAAAGCCGACCTAAAACCTCGGGAAAGTGGGCGTGAAGATTTGGTGACGCAATGTCAGATCGATAATTATCGAGGTTGATCTCAGGCGGAAGTATAGAACAACGAGTTCCCGACCTTGTGTTTTGTATGACGACACACGCATCATCAACATGGCGCCCATGCATGCAATTAGCATGTAAACAGTATCAGAAATGCTAAAATATCATCTTGTAATCACTATCAACAACACCAGTTCATGTCATTCAATTGCAGATGTACATATGTCAGTACTGCTGGTATCTGACTGTTTGATTTAGTCTACTTCAGCTAAAATGATATGTCGTGGGTGTGAAGGCTCAAGGTGAGGTGAAAAAAAAGAAAAGAGAACCAAAACAAAACACGCATGAATCCCGATTGTTCCGGGATCAGTGGCGTTCATGCGCCAAACTCCAGAACTCGATTGTCATGTGAGCAGTGCCATCAGCTGTCTCGAGAGGTCCCGAGCTGGTGAATGCAACAACAGTTGGCATGACACAGTCTGAACATGGAACACATTAGCTGTGACAATTGCGCTGTGTCTGTCTGTCTGTCCGTTGTATTGCCTTGCTGTTAAGAATCTTCACATTTGGCCAACAAAGAAAATGCCAATAAATGTCAAAGTTAACAAAATGTAATTTGGTAATAATCCATATCATTATTTCCAGATTGATCAGATGTCCTCAGACCACAGAGAAGAGGTGGATATTTTGAAGCAGGTCAACACGGACCAGAAGCTCAGGCTGGATGATGTTACACAGGAAGTGACCTCAATCAGAGGCCGCATGGTGGCCGTCAACACAGAGAGAGACAGTCTGCAAGAACAGTTAAGGTATGGAATCAATCTATATGCGTGTATTTTAGGGCTTTTGCATTTATTATGACCAAGTGTGCGACAGGAAATGAGTGGGAGAGAGAGAGATGGGGGAAGGTTGGGAAGGTTGTGGGTTCCCACAGAACCAAAGTGTACCATTGGTACTTTTTGAATGAATTGATTCAAATCATTTATAAATATATTTACATCAGTGTAGTCGAGGATTCCCTCAAAAAGTAGTGGAGGGAAGTACCGAATCTCTTGTATGTTACCAACACCAATTTCGCTACTGGTACAGTATTTCCCACATCTTGTTCTGATGTGACTTCTGATGTGCTCTTTTACCCTTGTCTTATTCTCAGCAAGTTGCACCAGGAATTTGAAGCTCAGGGAGAGACGATTCAGAGCCTTCGGATTTACATCGGCCAACTAGCCCCAGAACACGGACAGCAGGAGAGGCTGACTGAGAAAATACAGGTAGAGGGAGGATTCCTATTCATCCATGTGTGTGCTTTAATCCTCGTTGAGTCATGCAAATGCACAGTTTTCTTAAGCTTAGTGTCATTATTTATTGAAATTACACCCTTTGCAAACACGTCTCAGCTTAAGCGATGGCTAAATAAATGATGAGAATAAATTTGAGAGTTCTACTTAAATTTGTGTACTTTTTTACTTGCCCTCAAAACTGTTTTTCTTCCCCTGGAAATTGTACGTGTCTTTCCCTTCCAATAAATGTGGGACTGTAATTTGAATATAATGTTGCATTTGAAAGCGTATGTTCTCTGTGGTTGTGCTGTAGGCCCTGGAGAAGGAGAAGGAGGCCCTGCAGACTTCACTGGAGCTCGTGAACATCAGGCTGAAGTCTGCAAACGACATCTTGGCCATCCAGGAGAAAGAGCTCATAGATGAGGTGAACTCCTCCTCCACTGCTACCTCAATAACAGTTTTAATCTTGCTCCTGGGCTGTCCTGTGCTGCCCTGGGTAGAGCACCCATAGCCTGTACATGGGGACCCAAGTTTGAGTCCGAACTAGGTCATTTACCAAAGCTACCTTGTCTCTCACTCCCACCCCTTATATCTTCTCTGTCCTGTCACTATAAAGCCACTAAACGCTCTTTTTGTCTGAGAGATGTCATGGATAGTGCCTTAAATCTAGACTACATTTCAAATTTACAAGTAGATGGTTATACATGTACATGTCTTGGACATGTTTGGTCTTTTTGGGTGTTTTATGTTATTTCTTGCTTTAAGCGCACAGCACTTTCCAAAGCACACTTTATGCTCATGTCTTACAAGTAGCTTTGTCATATCTAGGTCATCCTCTGCATTTTTGAGAAATTAAATGTCCGTCTTTGTGCTTCCAATGCATTAGCTTAAAACAGATTTATTGCATTCATTATGTCTTCTTAAAGGTGCCCTGTGTGATATTTTTAGTAGTTTGTTTCCAGAATGCATCCTGTCCATTCACAAATGTTACCTTTTTCACAAATACTTACCACCACCATCAAATTCAAAGTTTTCATTTGGAGTAGGAAAATTGCACTTCTCATGCACGAAAAGGTGGATTTTCTCCATGCCCGCCATTTTGAACTTCCAGGAAAATATTTTATTTTTTTGCTGCAAAACGAACTGTGCTTTGGTTATACTAGTAAATATCAGTTTTTTTACTCAGTAAATATTTATTTTAAAAAATAAATATCTAATTTGGCAATAGGCAGCATAGTTGCAATATCTACTCTGGCCACAATCCTACAGTGCACCTATAAGACATTGGCTTAAGTAAAATATGCTTTCAGAGGTTCCCTTTTCCTTTTACACATTAACCCTTTCCTACACCCCCAATGGCTCACAAATACCTCATTAGTGGTGATATGCCAATGACATGTGTTTACTCCCCAAAGGGAAATGCGATTTCTGTATAATTCACACAACAAAACAAGTTTGTGGTCACTTGCAATATATATAATTGTGACTATTAATTGCTGTGTAATTATAACAAACACTGTATGTTAATGCTGAGACTAGCAATGGTGTGTGCATATAGTATGGGCAAAAGGACATATAAAGAGGCATGAATGCTAATGTAGTGCTTATAGACTGATGATGATTAAACTCAGTCCCCTGTTTTGATCTGCTTTATCATTACTTGGCCCCTGGAGGAGGATGGGCCAGGTTTTTGCAATTATCCTGTGTCTGTCTGTGTGTAGTGTGTGTGTTTGTGATGTATGTTTGTGTGTTTTCCTGTCTGTCGGTCTGTCTGTCCATCTTCCTGTTTGCTTGCTCGCTGTGTGTCTGTGTCTGTGTCTGTGTCTGTGTCTGTCTGTCTGTCTGTGTTCTACAAGGGGCACCAAAACACATCATCCAGTCAAATATACACATACTCTTTAGTAAAATCACACACCCACACTATGCACCATGGGATATACAAATAAGTCTCCAGGGGGCCAGGTTGCCATCTCTGATTGCTGTGTTTGGTCTTGTGGCGTTGTGTTTTGATGCTAAGCTGTGTGCTGTGTACTGTGTTTTTGTTGTGATCAGATGAAGTGTGGCTCTGTGCTGAAGGGCAGGAGTAAAGGCAGTAGAGTGCTGGCCCTATGGAGACACAAGGTCTTCATGCTCCTGGTGCAGCTACGCTCCAACGACATGCACTACACTGGAGAGAAGAACACTCTGAACACCACAGTGAGTTTGCTGTTTGCTGTTTGTTGCGTGTGCGCGCGTGTGTGTGTGCGCGTGCGTGTGTGTGTGTGCGTGTGCGCGCGTGTGTGTGTGCGCGTGCGTGTGTGTGTGCGTGTACACACGGCAGTACACGCATGTGTGTAAGTTTGTTGTGTGCTGGTGGGAGTAGATGTGTAATCAATCATAAGTGTGGATTGTGCATATGATTTTGTGTGTGTATGTGCATGTGCAAGCGTGTGCATGTACACACGGCAGTACAAACGTGTGCAAGTGTAAGTTTATTGTGTGCCGGTGAATGTACGTGTGTAAGCATAAGTATGCTTATGAATTTGTGTGTGTGTGTGTGTGTGTTTCAGGGTGCATGTGCTATCAAATAAAAGGGTCTCCGCGCTCTAATGTGGGTTATGTCCATGTGCGTATAAATAAATGTGCTGTAACGAAGCGCCACGCGGCAAATCCCTTTTATTGTTTTTGTTGTTAACTCGCAAGGGGCCTTTTTTCACCACCCACACAATTTCATTTCTGTGTGCTCGCTTACCTTTTAAATTAAAGTAATTATGGCATGGTGATGTGGTCTGTCGTGAGGTTTACACTGACTGCAGTTGGAAAGGCGGGGGAAATTACTCACTTATACGGCTCAATTAATAGCCGCCTGTAATTGAAAAAGTCTTTCAAATGGGCAAATAAAAGAATGGTGGAAAATGAGAAATTATGAAGCAGTGAATGCAATTGTTCAAAAGCATATAACATATTCTTAGTGTTTTTGAAGGTATAGTATATTTCTCTGTGCTGAACAGAGCTAATTATATTTGTGTGATTTGTTCATGTGTGCTTTTGTGTCTGTGTGCGTGTGTCTGTGTGTGCGTGTGTCTATATGCCTGTGTGTCTATGACGTGTGTGTCTGTGTGTGCGTGTGTCTGTATATGCGTGTGTGCGTGTGTCTGTATATGCGTGTCTGCATATGCGTGTGTGCGTGTGCGTGTGTCTGCATATGCCTGTGTGCGTGTGTCTGTATATGCGTGTGTCTGTGTGCGTGAGCGTGTGCGTGTGTCTGCATATGCCTGTGTGTCTGTGACGTGTGTGTGTGTGTGTGTGTGTGTATGATCAGATCAGTTCTCTAGAGGGGGAGTTGGTCAGAGAGAGGGCTCAGCAGCGTCTGGTTGAGCACACACTGCAGGACAGACAGGCTCAGCTGGAGCTGCAGGGGCTGAGCATACAGGTCAGTACACACACTAGCACACCACACACACTCTTCTGCCCCACACTCGGCCTCAGACTGGGGCCTGTGCTGTGTGCGCAGTGCTCATTCCCCATATTAAATATGCCCTTATTTACCTCATACTTTTTAAATACACGTTTTATCTAACATTAGCAGGGGATTTGTTTTTTTTATTATTTGTTTTTGTTTCAAACACAGGATGTGGTTCAAATTGCATTCATCCGTCACTATAAATAGGCATACGTTCTCATTGCCTCGATGAAATATGGCCCTATTACCATAAGAGATGTTAAGCAAATTAAAAACGACACCCTGATCAATAAAGGGGTCAAAAATAGCTCGGATCTCAGAGCTTTGCAAACACTGTTGCCAGGGCAGATGTAATGCACTTACATTTGTATGACATAAAGCCATAAAGCATGTGTGTGCAACATCTAGAAGCAAGCTTGCAACCTTAAGAAAGTGTGTGTGTGTGCGTGTGCGTGTGCGTGCGTGTGTTTAACAGACTCTGAAGCAGGACCTGACCAGACTCATTGAGGAGAACAACAAACTGAGACAGGAGAACCAGAGCAGGGCAAAAGCCCTCAGTGATATTTCCACGAATGCGCAAAGGTGCCTGAACGAACATAATAGTTTCCTTTAAAAGAGTAATGCATTTGACAAAGACTCTAACCATCCAAGAAAGCTCTAACCAGCCAACAAATGCACAATTTCATGCCATATTTCCCCCCAGCTGTGCTGTTGTGTTTGAGAAGAACATGGTCGACATGCAAGCGGCGCAGGGACGTCTCAGCAGCTTAGGACAGAGAGCTACCTTCGCAGCACGCAGAATTGATATCATTCAAGGTATTATATGACCGTAGTTCATCTCGGTTTTCAATGTGAAATTGAGTCATACATCAACGTGGTATATGTGGTAAACAAAATGTTTTAAATTCATACATCTGCTATTCTATCAATAGTCATATGCTGTTTTTTGGATCAACTGATATTGAACTACATTTTTATTTACTCAGGTCTGCTCATGAGAAGAGAGGCTTTACGAAAAGTTCAAGAGACTGCAAAACCTTCAGAGACCCAGTCAGAAAGGTAAGTCCATTTTACCAGCCTTACCCATTTGGTGAAGCATAGAGGAGCGCAAGGACTGACCACTAGAGGTGCCACCGAGCCACCATGAGCAAGGTACAGGCTCCACACACTGCTCCTTGACTGCAAAGGCTGCTTGTTAGTTTGTTCTTTTTTGTTGTTGTAGACCGACTTTGTAAATGATCTTACTGAATTGTTGTCCAGAAGGTGCATTGTAGACCTCCAGGCAGAGGTGGCGATGTTGAGCACAGAGCGAGACCAGCTGGCCCAGGAGATGAAGCGCACCCCTGAGCTGATCCAGACCGCCCTCTCAGACCTGCAGGAGAAGAGTGAGTCTCAGGATGCACAGAGCTTTTCAACAATTTACAGTGATATTTGAAACTGCATTCCTGTATTGGGATAGTAGTGTGCAGGGCTCTAAATTGGCACCAGCAGCAAATTGGCCAACTCCTGGTGAAATGTCAATTTTGATGATAGAAAACTTTGACCCATTAGTGAGTATGTACTTGGCCAGTGAGATTAAAATTCTCTTACCATTTTGGCTAGTGATGATTTAAATATCCTGTTGTTCCAGCGGACATGGAGGTGTGTCGTCTGAGCCAGGCGTTGGTGGCGCGTCAGCAGGAGGTGCAGGAGAGTGAGGCCGGTCGCCAGGAGACCCAGGAGGAGCTGAAGCAGCTGCAGGAGCGCACCCAGGAGCTGGAGGGCCTCCTTGCGGAGCTGCGTCAGGAGGCCCAACGCCAGCAGGAGCAGGCAGAGCAAGGTGATCGATCACATTACATTATATGAAAGGTGCAATATGTTGCGTTTTGAAAGTTCATTAATCACCTCAACAAGCCAAACAACGCTTGAGTGCGCCGTTATTTGTAGGTGAATGAAGACCGTCTGTGGGTTGAGAAATATTGAAACGTGTTTGGTGTGGCGTTAAATTACATTTAGCGGTTGTGAAAGTGCTATAAAACTATAAAGCTCACTCTTGCCAGGGGGTGCTGTGGCGCAGCGCGCTAAGCCCCCCATATTTGGGCTTTCATGCCCACGGGGACCCCGGTTCAGGTCCGGCCGGGGGCATTTCTCGATCCCACCCCGTCTCTCTGTCCTACTCACTTCCTGTTGCCATGTCAGACTGTCCTATCAAATAAAGGCATATTAAATATTAACAGAAAAGAAACATTAACTCTGGTGGTTCATTATAGAGCTCGAAAGTGACGTCACTTCCCCCGATTTCATGGGACCTCAACGGCGTTTTTAGCCGAAAATCGTAGCATGTAATCCAACGGCGGTATTAAAATGGCATTTCGATCCCCTTCGAGTTGTGCCACGAGCTCCATATATGTTGTTTCTGATATTTTTGCTTAATTTTTCGTATGAACCCCTAAACTTTTTAGAAAGCTGTGTTTCTTCACATTTTTCATGCCGACGGCCTCGGAACAAAACATTGATACTTCTGCTTGAATAATCTTAATCTATCCTCTTAAACAGCATATTTGGAGCCCAGCGCATATCATGACTGAGATCAGAAGATATTTACTCGCTACCATGTTGTTAGATGGTCAACTGAGGTCCCGTGAAATGCGGAACTAAGGGGCGGGACTTTCGAGCTCTATAGGAAAAAAAGCTCACTGTTGCCCCCTAGTGGAATGTGACCAGTGTGCACTGTGCTCAAATTGAGTCTATTGCTGTGTTTCAGATGGTGCACTTCGGGCACTATGTTTTAGTGTGTAATTAATACGCCATACGCACTAAAACATGAACACTGAAGTGCATAAGTGCACCATTTCAGATCCAGCACCAGCATATGAGTTCTTTCCATTATCCGATCTCCTGTCCTTGACCTGTGCTTGTGGTCTCGAGCTTAAATGACCTTTTGGATTATTCTTATGCAAGAGATTGAATTGAATTTCAATTCGTCAATTGACTTCTTCCGATGTCCACCAGCACAAGGGAGGACGAGAGTTGGAATATAATTACGTCGGGTGAACGCCCCTTTAGGAGACCTTCGGAGTCTTGAGGTAGAGAATAAATTGAGTCCCCTTAGCGCTGTAGATGGCGGTAGCGCACGTCTTGTGCAAACACCACGAAAAGAGAAGAAGAAGGAGGGACAACGCCCCCTTAGGAGACCAATTTTTGAGCACACGCTTATGCATTGAGTGGGCGTGTTTCGATTCCTCTTATTATATATCCAACCTCTTTGGTTATAATATACAATCAATGATGTGAACTGATTGCGTGTCTTGCCTTCTGCATGTAGAGTCGAGACAGAAACTGTCTGAGATGGAGAGCCAATGCCAAAGCCAGCTGTGGGCCATGGAGGCTCAGGTGAACACAGCTCGAAGAGAACACACCAAAGCAGGTAATCACACTCTCATCCATGGGATATTTTCTTGATTGTTCAGGAATTTCCTGAATCTTTTCCAGACCAAAATTGCACGATATGAAACCGTGTCCTCCATCATACAAAGCTGTAATGTGTTCTGTATTTTTCTGCTTTGTTGGCATTTGTCAGTCACAGTCCTGCACTCCGTCCACACACAAATGTGAATTGAATGCGGTTTGCAATTCAACATGTGCTCATTTTGTGTTTGTGCGCGCACGTGCGGTGTGTGTGCGTGCGTGCGGTGTGTGTGTGCGTGCTTGTGTGTGTGTGCGTGCGGTGTGTGCGTGCGTGCTTGTGTGTGTGTGTGTGCTTGTGTGTGTGTGTGCGTGCTTGTGTGTGTGTGCGTGCGGTGTGTGTGTGTGTGCGTACGGTATGTGTGCGCGCGTGCGTTTGTGTGCGTGTGTTCAGTTGTAGCTCTGCGACAGTGTGAGCGGCAGGCGGAGAGAGCTCAAGAGCAAGAGAGAGCAGCACACACACTCCAGAGCGAGCACGCCCTCAGAGAGATCGAGCTGCTCAACAAGCAACTCAAGGAGAAGGACAAAGACAGGAACCTGCTACTGGTGAGTCTAGTCAATCACATGATCACCCGCTGCTAGGGCTGCAACGGTTAGTCGACTAATCGTGACTTATCGACTATAAAAATTTGTCAACAAGAATTTTCATTGTTGACTAATTGTTCAATTGTTCAAATTCAATGCTTTTTTACTTACTTTACTAATGCTTTATTACTTTATTGAAGCCTAAAATTGCCCAGCAAGTGGAATTGGAAGTTGTATTTTGGAGTAAATGAGCTACTATCCTGATTTAAAGATCATTGTGAGCCTCTGGCCCCCCACAAGCCCCTTGAAATAGTTATCGTTTTTCGGAATTTAGAGATAAAATTATGGGTTCCATATCAAGCTGAAACGGGACACAAGACGTTAAAATACCGGAAATAACATCTAAGAAATGCAAAACTTTCTGGGGGAGGACCCCCCAAATCAATGAAGTGTCTCCTATCTTTTTTCATAGACAGTTGGTAACCATAATACATACGTATAGTTCGGCCCCATTACTGAGAGGAATTTGAAAAACTGGCCCTCGTTGACATTTAATTGAATAGCCCTGCTGTATACCATCCATCTTCAATATACCATCTACAACAGGGCTTAACACTAACACACGCCAGGTAGCCAAATGCGGGTAAAAGTCGGCGTTGGCTAGTAGATACCGAAGGTTC
>NW_026946065.1:0-20702 GCF_034702125.1 Engraulis encrasicolus
GGAGGCTTGCCAGGCTACCATCTAATCACACAGTGAGAACATGCCTTCTCACATCTTGTTTGTTTTGCATTCTCCAAAAGGCTGACCACTAATTGCATCCATTAATTGCATATTTGTCAACACACATAATACTCCAAAAAAGGAAAAGCTGTGGAATGTTGATACAAGGAGTGGAAAAAAATACAGACATTCAGTGAATGCATTATAAATTTGAGAGACCAGCAGTGATTTAAATAATTACATACTGTAGCCTATGTGTTTGATTGGAGAGAATATGATAGATTTTTTTCCATGTTTTTCCATCCCACTTTTAAACTACAGACTGGAACCATAATTTACTAGGCTGTCAGTTGAAAGGAGAGAGAAGTTCCGCACACTCCCGAGTTGCAGAAATGATCTTTCAATGTGACACCGTTCCGGCCTCCGTCTGCTTTCCTCAGGTCACGTGCCACATTGTCACATTAAACGATAATTTCTGCAACTCGGGAGTGTGCAGCACTTCTCTCGTCTTCCAAGTGTTTTACTGGTTGACAGCACCTCCTTTTCTGGTGTGTATTTTGCACCTCCACTCATTTACTAGGCTGTCAGTGTCAGCTCTGAGTGTGGGTCTTCCATAACAGGCTCCATAGCTGAATTGGGTCCCCATTTAATTGCCCTTATTTGGTTGGCTGGGCTTTCAGATGACTTTGTCCCGGCCAAAGCTGTCAGTGGCCTTGAACGCCACAGTTTATGCACACTGATGAACATCATGCAAAGAGAGAGGCTCTGAACACAATGAGATGGGATTGGGAAGCTCAGCAATATAGGCCTATACACGCTAAACTCACCAGGGAGGATGTGATATGGGCCTATACACACTAAACTCACCAGGGAGGATGCAGTCGCACTGCTGTAGACTGTCGGACATTGAATTATTTATATCCCCGAAACGCGGAGCGTCGGGGATGTAATGGTTTTGCGTGCGCCGCCCCCGCGTCCGNCGCCGCCGCCGCGTCCGCGTCCGCCGCCGCGTAAGGTCTTTCGTGTTAACGCGATAACTTTTGAACGGATGTTTGGATTTGTCCCAGATTTTTTGGGTGAATGCTCTAGGACAGGTTCATGAACTGATTCGAGTTTGGAGGTCAACACTTTCAAGATGGCTGAATTCAAGATGGCCGCATTTTTGTTTGGTCCATAACTTCTGACCGGGTGGATGGATTTGTCCCAGATTTGGTGTGTGAATGCTCTAGGGTAGGTTCATGAACTGCTTCGAGTTGGGAGGTCAACACTTTCAAGATGGCTGAATTCAAGATGGCCGCATTTTTGTTTGGTCCATAACTTCTGACCGGGTGGATGGATTTGTCCCAGATTTGGTGTGTGAATGCTCTAGGGTAGGTTCATGAACTGATTCGAGTTTGGAGGTCAACACTTTCAAGATGGCTGAATTCAAGATGGCCGAATTATTCTTTGGCCCATAACTACTGACCGGGTGGATGGATTTGTCCCAGATTTTGTGTGTGAATGCTCTAGGGTAGGCTCATGAACTGATTCGAGTTTGGAAGACAACACTTTCAAAATGGCGGAATTTTCATTGGCCCATAACTTTTGACTGGGTGGATTGATTTGCCCGGTAACACCTTATTTTAATGGTTCACCATTTCAGTGAATCTACCATATTAGGTACAGTGTAATAACCAATGCAACACTATTTAATACCATGTAATACTAGTGTAATACCAGTGTAACAATATGCAATATCAGGTACAGTGTAATAACGAGTGTAACAGTATGCAATACCATGTAATATAGTGTAATACCAGTGTAACGATATGCAATACCATGTAATACCACTTACGCACAAACACATGATGTAAGTAAAAAAATTACATTGTATTAAATATTGTTACACTGGTTATTACACTGTACCTAATGTGGTATATCCACTGAACCATTAAAACAGTATTACCATTTGCCCCATTTTTTGCTTCATTTTCACAATAGTCGTTTGGTTTTAAGCCTATGCACGTCATGTCACGTCTGTATGTATCATATACGTTTACGAAATGGTGGACGGGAGTGTCAGGAATGATGGGGGACTGGAAGCGTCGCTTTTCGGGGATATACCTTAAGCGGTCGAAGGCGACTGCACAAGCAGTCTAGTTTATATTGAGCCCTACATAGACAGCATGCAGCGTAGATGTAGATTTGTTACAACCGCTTCATGTCATGGAAAAGGAAATATAATGTAAAAGAAATCATTTAAAGGGACACTGTGTGAGATTTTTAGTTGTTTATTTCCAGAATTCATGCTGCCCATTCACTAATGTTACCTTTTTCATGAATACTTACCACCACCATCAAATTCTAAGTATTCATTATGACAGGAAAAATTGCAGTTTTCATACATGAAAAGGGGATCTTCTCCATGGTCCGCCATTTTGAATTTCCAAAAATAGCCATTTTTAGCTGCAAAAATGACTCTACTTGGACCACACAAGAAAATATTTGTTTATTACTTAGAAAACCTTCATGTAAAGATCAAATTTGGCAATTGACAGCCCAGTTTCAATGAGCAGCATAGTTGCAGTACCCTTTTGACCATTTCCTGCACAGTGTCCCTTTAAACGAATGAATGAATGAATGAATGAATGAATGAATGAATCAATCAATCAATCAATCAATCAATCAATCGATCAATAGATCAATTGATTGAATAGTCTCTTAATTTTAATTGAGTAATGAGATTTATTTTTATTCCACAGGTTTTATCTATCTATCTTTTATCTATAAACACACACACACACACACACACACACATATATATATACTTATTCCTTATTGTGTTGACTGAGATGTGTGCTTGTCTTGTGTGTCCTTGTACATCCTTATGCCACCACCAAAGCAAATTTTCCATTTTATGTAAGTTTAATGGACAATAAAGAAATCTAAGTCTAATCAACCAAGCAAGTAAGAAAGCAAGCAAGCGTCAAGCAATCACATAATGAATACAGTACATATAGCCTAAATAATGGCATGTACGACACCGTAACCTCCAAGCAGGGTGTGATTTATTGAAAATCAGCAAAGAGGGGGATGATATATTTCAGATGTTAAGAATTACACTGAAGCTACACTGGATTGAGATTAAATCATTAGTAAAAGTGGATTATGAAAACCAGAACGGGGGACATCACGCCCACCTACAAATCACACCTCTAAAACTAAAACATAAGCTTTGCAGTCAGTAATTACCAGAGGCACTTATTCCTGATGCATTATTTAAATACCTAAGAGACTCTGAGGGAGGGCTGGTCTGGAATTAAAAAAGCTGATAATACACCTCTGTCTAGATCAATGATGCACTAATGGGCCCATCTATATTGTGGGCTCGTCTCTAAGGAAAAAATAAAAACAAAACAAAGCAGCAAAAACAAAGAGCATTGGCCCCTGACAACGACTCACTGGGAAAATGCCCTACGCTGTATGTTTTATAATATGTAAATATAAACATATAAATGCTACATAACCAATCTAGCCCTGCTCAGAGGGAGGGTTCTGCTAACGATGGCCAAGATAATGGCACCTTGTGGGGTTCCTCTCTGTGGTTCCTGCTGTGGCTTGATGAAAGATGGCGTATCAGGAGGTGCAGGTGGTACCTTGCATGTTGGAGCTAATTGGTCCCTGTTGTGCTGGCATATAGATCAGTTGGATATGGGTCCTGTTATCCTCTGTTAATAATCGGCTTAAAGAAGGAATATTTATAACAGTGTGTGTGTGTGTGTGTGTGTGTGTGTGTGTGTGTGTGTGTGTGTGTGTGTGTGTGTGTGTGTGTGTGTGTGTGTGTGAGTGAGAGAGAGAGAGAGAGTGCATGCAAAGACACTGGTCAGATTGTGTTCTGCCATAATAGAGAGCTTGTCCATTTGGAGACGGAGATGTCACATCTATCCATAGATACCAATGGACTTATTATTCTGATTTGATCATACTTGCCAATCTGCAGAATATTTCCATTAATGTTTGGATCTGTTGTCCTTCTCTGTGTGGTGATCCAAATAAATGTACTAAACTGTGTGTGTGTGTGTGTGTGTGTGTGTGTGTGTGTGTGTGTGTGTGTGTGTGTGTGTGTGTGTGTGTGTGTGTGTGTGTGTGTGTGTGTGTGTGCAGGGAAGCCGCCAGTGGGGGACATATGCCATGCAGTTAGGATGTTGCATAATACCTCATTTAAATTTTACACCAATTTGACCCAATATATAAAAAATATGTTATGCTAATGTAAAATAGTACATCATATTGTTGTTTGTTGACACAATTTGTATTAATATTATATGAACATAATAGTTTTTAGAAAAAAACAGGCAACTTCCCAGTTGGACAAGTTGAAGAGTAAAGAGTGAAGTTGAAGAGTAAAGTAGAAGAAGAAGTAGTCCTTTTAGAGAACTCCCTTTGTATTCTCCTTCCCATGAAATGTCTTCAAATGTCTCACAAAGTAATTGTATGCCATCTGTTGTTGTGACAAGGATCAGACACAGACAGAGCCAACATGTTCAGTTAAGACCCATCAATCTTAATAGAAGGTGATGCAAAAAATAAAGAGGAGGAAACTGTGGCAGTCTGGCTGCAATATTTTTTTTTAAACTTTTCCTTCAAGGCCAATGGACTGACTGACGCGTTTCCACCTACACAGTCTTTGTCTGGGAGGCATAATGAAGATGATGCACTCAGAAGAATAAGCACGTCTGGCCACGTCTGGCCACTCATGTCATCCAGCCCTCACACAGTGTGACAGAAATACCAGGAGGAGATTATATATATATGCACAAAGGTGAAGGGTAGTTCATATTCCTAAAACAAATACTCATGACAAGGGCTTAGGTATGCACAGCTCTTTTTGAGTGATTAGTCTGGTCAAAGTCCAGTCATGGTTAAGCAGTTAGGACGTCAGACTTGTAGCCTAGCCCAAAGGTTGCTGGTTGTACTCCCTATAGGTTGTTGGGGGGAGTAATTAACCAGTGCTCTCCCCCATCCTCCTCCATGACTAAAGTATCCTGCCCCCTTGCACAGGTGAGGCAGAAATGCAATTCCATTGTGTGCAGCTGAAAATACTATTACTGGAAATTCAGAATAGACATGAAGAATATCTATCTATCTTTTTTTTTTTTTTTTAAGTATTTGTTTGGCGGCTTTTCAGCCTTTATTGTTTTTTGTGAGACAGGATAGTGGAGGAGAGACAGGAAGTGAGCTGGGAGAGAGAGATGGGGAAGGACCGGCAAAGGACCCGGACCGGGAATCGAACCCGGGTCAGCCGAGTGGTAAATGTGTGCCCTACCACATCAGCCACGGTAGGGCCAATATCTATCTTTTCATGTATGAAAAGTGAAATTTTCCCAGTCATAATGAATACAATTCTGGTACCGCAAGTAGGATGCAGCACAAATTCTGGAAATAAACTACTGCAAAATATTACATGTACCTTTAAAGTGTGTGTGTGTGTGTGTGTGTGTGTGTGTGTGTGTGTGTGTGTGTGTGTGTGTGTGTGTGTGTGTGTGTGTGTGTGTGAGAGAGAGAGAGAGAGGGACTGGATGACAATACACACACACACACACACACACACACACACACACACACACACACACACACACACACACACACACACACACACACACACACACACACACACAGAAAGAGAGAGAGAGAGAGAGAGAGAGAGAGAGAGAGAGAGAGAGAGAGAGAGAGAGAGACAGAGACAGAGACAGAGACAGAGAGACAACGATACTGGGCCTAGTGATGATGATCCCAGGGCCAGGCTGAAGGTAAAAACCCCTTGATAAGAAATATTGGAGATGAGAAATAGTCAATTTTTGGCAACATAATAGACCATCTGCAGAAAATGGTCTCTTAGGGTTTTGGGGGTGATTCAGTGAACCTGTTCCAAAGACAGGCTGAGGAGACAGGGGTCAATCATTCACTATTATGAAGACACAGATGAAAGGCCCAGTGCATTACATCTAAGGCTGAGAGTGTTTTTTTTTCTTTTAGATTAAATCTAAATGTACATCTCCTTCACTAGAGTACCTTGTTTTGAAGAGTACATAATAGCACTGGAAGAAGAAGTAAAAAAGATGTAAAAAGACAGAAAAGCTGTGGCCAAGAGAGAGTGTCCGGGTCCGTGTACTTTTTCGTTCATTCATTATTCTATTTTGGAATAAAATATGAAATTCAAAAAA
The DNA here is from genome assembly GCF_034702125.1 of Engraulis encrasicolus. Taxonomy (NCBI): domain Eukaryota; kingdom Metazoa; phylum Chordata; class Actinopteri; order Clupeiformes; family Engraulidae; genus Engraulis; species Engraulis encrasicolus. Next base: position 6,204 of record NW_026946065.1, read on the forward strand.
GGGTGCAACTTCTTGTTTTGATTAAAGCAATACAAGCAAATATGGCTGTATTTTGTTTTCTGCATGTGTTACTTCATACCATAATAGCATTATAAAAAATGACAACATTTTTGATCGTTTTTCAATTTGTGATATTTGGCTATTCATTAATTGAATTTCATTGGACTGACCCCTCCCCCTCTGTTTACCCGGAAGGAAAGTTTGCCGTCTGAGTCGCATCAGAAAAGGTCTAGCTACCAAACGACACACAGAACAGTAGCTGGAGCCAGAGACACAACAGAAAAATAATAGAATGATGAAAAATATTTTTGCGATGTGCAGGCTAGTAGGCCTATGCGCAGCACGCGTGATGGTTAGGCCTGTATTGGAGCGTGCGTCCGCTTTATAAAATAGAGATGAAATTCTCTTTATGTTATGGACTCAACTTTATAGCCTAAATAAAGGCTAAAGTCTCTGTAATCAATAACCTATTATACCCTTTCACATGTAGTAATATGCATTAGGGAGCAAACAGTCCAAAGCAGTGTTCTCGCGCAAACTGTTGCGTATTCTGGCAAGTGAAATGAGCTGAAGCGCGCGTTCTCCATACCAAGTTTTACGCATGTTGAATAAACATTTCACTTTGGTGTATTTGGACCATTAGTGATATTGTTGGAAAGCAATATGTCCGGGTAGATACACCTAAAGGCTGGAGATGAACTGGGAAACTGATGCTGATCGTAAGAACTGTCAATGTTCTCAATGACAGTTGGTCTACCCCTTCCCATCGAATATATCTGTCCCGGTCGCACAGCTGCACTTCTGTTGGATTAGGACGCTATAATAGGCTATATGGCCCAATACAATCAAGTCCAAGACCAGGCCTAAGCACATGAAATGTTGTTGCGAAGGTTAAATTGATAAGTTAAAGTAAAAAAAATAGACACTAAATAATTATTCTACCCCCCTCTAGGACGCCCTACTCAATGGTGGTGACGCGTATGCACATGCTTGTGGCGCTTGCTTGATATGGATAGCCTACGCAACCATCTCATGACACAAATTCCTCGCACAGTCATCACAGATCGACCACATCTTTGAAGTGCAGCAACGTTCTGAATATTGCATGAACAATGCCTGCAAAGTCCGTTTGCCTCCAAAGAAACCATGTATTGAAGGCTCAACCAGCCTTCCAGAATTTACTCTCAGGTCACCCGAATTCTGAATAAACAAAAGACGCAATTCAGAAGGACGTTTTTCTTTATTGCTTTTCTCTCTTTTCTAAGATTCAGCGTTTTATTTTCAGTACCTACAAAATATCAAAATATGGCGCTTGGTTCCATTTCATAAGTGATATTCAAGCGTAAATCATCATAAACGAGTCCTTATTCCTTTCTCGTGTGATATCCAAAATAGAATAATGAATGAACGAAAATATACACGGACCGTCCGCTAAGTGTTGTGTTGTCCGCTATTGTGATAATGTAAAAAGGAAAAAAGAAATGAAGCATTCTTGGCTGGTATTGTCTACTTTCAAACCACTGCTTCAAGGATAAGTAAACATGTGACTTACTGCACTTTTGGCTTGTTAAGACGTAACCTCTTAAAACCACAAAAAATTCGTTGACATCCATTTTTTGTAGTTTTTGCATTTTCGACATGATTTTTCTCTGAAACGGGACAAAAGTTGGACCAATTTTTTTATACACAAGACAGAGGAGTAGGCCTATTACAAAGCCCTTTTCCAGCCTAAACTCAACCAGTTTCAACCAGATATGCAGTTACTGTGTTCTTTGGTACAGCAGTACAGTACAAGAGACTCTCAGGAGCCTTTCATGATGATTGAACCAAATGCTGTATAATCTTAAAGGTGCACCGTGTAAGATTGTGGCCAGAGTAGATATTGCAACTTCCTCATTGAAATTGTGCTGCCTATTGCCAAATTTGACCTTTTCATGAATATTAATAAATAATAAACCAGGTGTATTTAGTATGAGCAAAGGATGGTATGTTTTGCAGCTAAAAAAGGCCCATTTCTGGAAAAATGCAAATTTTCCAGTCATAATGAATACTAGATTTAATGGTGGTGTTAAGTGTTTGTTAAAAAGGTAACATTTGTGAATGGACCGCATGAATTCTGGAAATGACCGACTAAAAATATTACACAGTGCACCTTTAACATAGCAAAGTACATCATTAAAATGGTCAAAATACTCTTCTCGCTCTTTTTTCTTGCTACGTCTCACCCTCTCACTTTGCCTCTCTCCGTCTCTCTTGAAAGAGAGAAAAAATATGGCCAAAGATGATGAAACACAACTTTCTCTTTTCCAGGGTCTGTCAAATTCATTGGACACGCATGGGAAAATAACTGTTCCAAAATGTGTCCCTTAATAATTTGAACAGGGAAAATATAGGAGTAGGCTTATTGTGCATCCTGCCCAAGTAGTTTTACTAATCACTGAACAGAGCACAGCAAAAAAGGAAAAATACATAAATCAAGAAAATAAGAACAGAAACAAAAACCAAACAAAACAAAACAAAGAAAAAAGCCCAAATAATAACTTTCAATTTAACAGAGCATTTTTTATGCATCATGTCAGATTGGTATGATGATGCTTTCTATTGTGAACTGTATTGTGGGTGCATTGCACAGTATTACTTTACTTGCATCAAAAACAACAAAAAAGTTCAAGTAGTTGTGAATGCAGCAGCCAATCAGATTGCTTCTTCCTGAAGCCCATCAATGTCAGGGAGAGGGACGGTAATGGATTCAGTGCTTCCAGGAACCGTATCTGACTCCGTGTTCTGTGCGTGTCTTCTGAGACTTAACTCAAATGTAGTCTCCCTTCATCTTCAATTCCATATGTTTTCCCCAGATTCTCAAAGCAACATCACAAGGATGGGGGCGAAATCACATTCCAGTCCCGACGTGGAGGTGTTTCAGGTTGTCTTCAGGAGTCAAGGAGTGTGTGTGTGTGTGTGTACCGTATGAACTGTATGCTTCCATACATGCGTGGGGATGGGGATGGGGTGTTTTGAGAATTTTGCATGAGTTAAACCTCCCAGGGGTAATGCAATGCTACAGGATCATGCTGTTAAAAAAGTCAATAAGTAAATACATCATACACAAATCCATTGAGATCTCTTCTACTATAAAAAAAAACCCACACAGAAATATAGACCACAATACATTGGTTGGTTGCCATGGTGGGAAGCAAAGAAAGTAGACATAAGAACTATCTCTCGGGGGGGGGGGTATAGTACGGGAGCGTGGCCTGAGGACACGAGTGCATGGAAAATTAACTCCCGTGCGCATGGTCAGTGGGTGCGACACCATGATGGATAAAAATTGTGATTCCCCAAAATCCGGAAACTCCGCAAAAATTGGCCGAAAGAGGATATCCGGTTGTCAGTGTTAAGTGTGTGGCCAATTAACTGCAGCTGTCAGTCCGCAGTAATTGCAGGGGATAATTAAAGACCACTGACAAGCATTCATGGTGTCCTATTACTGTTCCACACTCCAGCCCTGGCGGTAGTGGCATTGCACTTTACTTTGATGCCTCAAGTACTGACCATAGAAGAAAAGTGATTCCCCTCGTGGCCAAGTCATACTCCGCTGTGATGACGCCTGTAATCCCTCTTCTCTCAAGTCTCTCTGGTGGAAAGTTTCTTTCAGGTCATAATGCCATTGGCAGTGCATTTTCATAGTCATCTCATTACAGTGGTCTCGGCCCTACAGTAGTATTATTCCAAACCTTAGGGTTGTTATTGAAAGTCATGTGTCATGGATACACTTCATCATCAGGGCCGGTTTAACATGAGCGGGGCCCCTTGGCTACAGGTTGCCGTGCCCCCCTAGAATGCCAGTCAGTGTCATAATTGCGGGCCAGGAATTGAGGATAACATGTCTACCAACTGTACCCAAAACGACAGAAGATTTTTTTTAACATCGCATCTTGTCATAATTCTGCAATTTTTCACTTTTGGCCGATCAGGGGCCCACTGGCAGGTGGAGGCCCCTAGGCTTCAGCCATATCTAGCCTATGTGTTAATCCGGCCCTGCACTTCATCCCCAGCACCAAATGTTTGCAATGTCCATGACTGACATGCAGGTTACAAATTGTTCTGCTTATATACTATACAGAGGCGGGTTTCTTTGGGGACGCATAGATATTGTGTATTATTTCTCAAACCACTGGTCTGAGACAAGCTTATCATTGTTTGTTTACCCACAAGTGTGCCTATACTTTCCTCCTCGTTAGCCTCCTGGAACCTCTCATGCTTTTGAACTTGCCAGTGTTTTTCTCCTCCAGCGGAAGGCTACATGGAAGGCCCTTAGCCAGTGTTTCTCAAGCTTTTTCAGACCAAGGACCACTTTGTCCCCCCAAAAAATGTTCAGGGACCACTTGTCAACTGAATTGACAGTTGACGGATGTTAATTTTGATGCAGATCACTTTTATTCACATTTCATGTATTTACAAGCCTGCCTTGTGGTGAAAATAAGACTACCTACTGGTAGCTTTTCTTGGGAAAGTAGAAATCCCTTCGTGGTCCACCTGACCCTGTCGTGGACCACCAGTGGTCCCTGTACCACTTTGAGAATCACTGCCCTAAGATAATCCTTAACCCCTTAGCGCAGCACTATGGCTCTCTGTCGTGTCATAGCAACGTTGTTATGATGTAGTTAAGCGTTATCAGCAAGTGAATAGGGTCGCCGGCGACCCCTGCTGCAGTAAGAGGCTAAACTCCAGAGGTGTCAAAAATCAGGTTCAGACATACAGTAAATATCCTGACACTGTTTCCTTCCAGCACAGGTGACGTCAGCTGACTTAGAGCTGGTTGGATGAAATTTGTGGCAGGACTCTATCTTACCCTACACCTAAACCTATATCACAAACTCTTAACCTAAGCACATGTAGCAACCCTACTCATCATCCTTGAAAGTAGAATTATTTAGTAATTTACCGTCTAGGGGGGGGATTACTCACTTAACCAGAGGCCTGGGGTAAACTGTGAAAATGTTTACTGTTGACTGCTGTGCATAAGTTGCTTTGAGCCCCCACTCTGAGCTACACTCAGAGACAAATATTTCAGCATTTTACACTACAATCCACCACAACATTAAAAACGAAAGGTGAAACGTCAGTGTAATAATAAACGATCAGGAAACATTTATTTAAACCAATTTTGTGATCGACTCCCTTAACACACATAAGTCATGCTGTCAACAAAGACACGCAATCAAACCCGAACAAAACAAACAAAAATACCCGGCCGGGGTTTCAAACCAAACAGTCATTAAAGGGCCCAGTTGGCGCGCGGTGGAGCTCATTCATAAATCCAACAGAAACGTAGGCTACCGGTACTCACTACCAGTTGCCTCATAGGTTACCGTAATCCACTGACAGCGTTGTTTAACGTCCAGCGATGATCGTGCCCGTTACCATCATCGTGTCCGTACCCCGAACATCTCCCTTCGACACCGTAAAACTCCTCTCGGTACAGTAGCAGTCTACTGTCACTCGTGGCTAGCAGCAATCAACAACTGCTGATAGCGGCTGGCAAAGATGCGGCTGCGAAGCGGTTAGCTGCCGGCTAGCATAGTCCCAAAAACAGTATCGAAACTCGTCCTCGCGATGAACAAAGTCAATAGAACATCAACAATGACACCGACAGGAAAACGGGTCGGTGAATCCTTGTATGAAAGTCTCTTAAGTCATGTTCACTGACTGTAAAGTAAATTAATCAAAGTCCGCTCAGGAACATCACAAAGAAAACAAACGTCTGACAGTTAACTTTTTTTTCTCAGCCGAACCTTTCCGTTCCCCTGGCAACCCCCGTCAACCAATAGGATACCAGGAATAGAAACACAGCACCGTAACAAGCCAATACCTATCTCCATATGAAGCAACTGCAACGTTAAATACAAATTCAATCACATAAGCAAAAATATATGAATACTCTCAATACTTTTGCATAGATAAGGCTTTAGGAAATGTCAGATTGGTTACAATTATGTTAAGGATTATTAACTCTCATATTAAAATACCATATAATAAATGAACACACGATCTACTTAGAGATTCCCAGTCTTCAGGTGTGTTACAGTCTCCCCCTACTGAAAAAGGGTCATGCCCTCATGACATAGGAAAGAAAAGAGAAGAAGCATGTCTACCACATTCAAAAATACCCATACACATGTATAAAAAGTTTGCTACATGTATCCTAAGTATTGGAACGATACTTACTTCTAATCTAGAGCCTAGAATCTAGAGCCTATCCATTTAAACAGAGTACTAACATACCGAGTAGTGGTTGGGGCTATGTCTGACCTATTAACTACAGGGCAGAGGGATAGGGAGGTTACCGAGGTGGGCTGCCCTGGGGAGTCATATGCCAGCCTTGCTGGTGCCCTCCTCACTCTCTGAGGTCTTGGGGGTTCATGTTCAGGACAGCTTGGTGTCCTTACGCCATGGGGAGACCTCTCCTGCCGGGCTTGGCTCTCGGAGTCCTCAGTTGTCATCTCTAGTAGACCATCCGTTGGCTGCCTTTCCTCTTCAGCATCAGACAGGGGTGAGGGTGGACTGGACTCAGTGGTGGGCACGTGCTGAGCAGACAGCAGGCTGGGAACAGAGTGACTGGGCGGGGAATCAGACACAGGCATGTCTGCACCAGGGAGGTTTGGTGACAGATCAGGGGACTCAGCAGTGTACACATCCTGAGCAGACAACAGGCTGGAAACAGAGTGACTGGGCGAGGAATCAGGGTAAGGTAGAGGTATGTGGGCACCAGGGGGGTCAGGAGGATTCCCATGGAGGATTAAGCTAGGGCGAACCGGCGAGGCAGCCTCACAGGAAAAATCAGGTGAGTGTGTACCGGCCTGACTTTCCAGAGGGTCTGAGTCATGGGGCACTGCAGACCAGTCTCTTTCAAAGACTGATCTAATGGGCACATCAGAGTCATCTTCATCAGTCTCTGGGATCATGGGTGGATAGAATACCACCAGCTCCTCTCCTTCTGACTCAGACGTGGACGGTCCACTGGCCATCCTTCTCTCCTTCTCCTCAGGCACTGGAGCTTGCCTCCTTCTCAGGCGCCGGCTGGATCTTCGGTTCGGTCTCTTCGGTTCGTTCACAGTGTCTCTTGGGCTCAGTGAGACGTCTTGTCCTACCGGTAATAGCAGGTTGCGGTGTAGAACTTTGTCAGGACCTACTCCATTCTCTGGTCTCAGCCTGTACACAGGTAAGTTTGGCATTTGACTCTGTACAATGTATGGGTCTGAGCACCAACGGTCTGCTATCTTGTGTTTCCCTTGTAGGCCGACGTTCTTCAGTAACACTCTGTCACCAGGAGCAAGTGGACAGTAACGGACCCTCTGATCGTAAAGGCGTTTGTTTCCCTCATTCCTCTTCCCAGCCATGGTTTCAGCCATCTGATAGGCAGCTTGAAGGTCTCTTCGCATGTTTGTAACATATCTTGCGTAAGACTTTGCGGATGAGTTGTCACTGGACACGCCAAAACACACATCAACTGGTAGCCGAGCTTCACGTCCAAACATCAAAAAGTAGGGACTGTAACCTGTACTGTCATTCTTTGTGCAGTTGTAGGCATGAACGAGGTAACTGATGTGTTGGCTCCATTTTCCCTTTTGCTCTGGTTGTAGCGTGCCGAGCATATTGAGCAGTGTCCTGTTGAAACGCTCAGGCTGCGGATCTCCCTGCGGGTGATATGGGGTGGTCCTTGACTTCTTCACTCCCAGCATGCCTAGCAATTCATGGATGAGACGACTCTCAAAGTCTCTGCCCTGGTCTGAGTGTACTCTGTTAGGTAGGCCATAGTGAATGAAGAACTTTTCCCACAGTACTTTGGCAACTGTCATTGATGTCTGATCTTTTGTGGGAAACGCTTGTGCATACCTGGTGTAGTGGTCAGTGACAACAAGCACATTGCAGATGTTCTTGGAATCTGGCTCCAGGGACAGGAAATCAATGCAGATGAGGTCCATTGGCCCATCACTGCTGAGGTGGGAAAGCTCAGCAGCTCTTGTGGGCAAGGTCTTTCTCTGGATGCATCTAGCACAGTCCTTGCAGTGCTTATCAATATCTGCCTTCATCCTGGGCCAGTAGAATCTCTCTCGTACAAGCCCATATATCTTCTCAAACCCCAGGTGGCCAGACTGGTTGTGGAGGGACTGCAGCACTGTCTCTCTGAACTCTTGAGGGAGCAACAACTGCTGACGAGAGGGAGCATTAGGTGGCTTTGACACACGGTAGAGAACAGAGTTCTTTAACTGAAGTTTGTCCCACTCTTTCAGCAACAGTGGGATGTCCGGATGCGCCCTTTTGTCAGCAGAGTGGCAGTCTTTCTTGGCTACAGCTTTCATGACCTCTCCAATGCATGGGTCTGCTTTCTGGGACCGTGCAATCTGCCCTGTGCTCAACTGGGGGAGATGGTGTGTTGTCACAGCAGAAACATTACAGAAGGCCCTGGGTACAGCTTGCTTGGGGGCGCCAATAAGGTCTATGGCTCTGTGAGGCTGAGGGTGTTTTGAACAGCAGGCATGGGACACTTGGCACATTGCTTTGACACCAGCCGGTGAAATATGCTCACGACGTGACAGACCATCCGCATCTATGTTCTGCTTTCCAGGTCGATACTTAAGGCTGAACTCGTAAGTCGACAGTGCTGCCAGCCAGCGGTGTCCAGCTGCATCTAACTTGGCTGTAGTGAGGACATAGGTGAGTGGGTTGTTGTCTGTGTGTACTTCAAACCTCACCCCATACAGGTAGTCATGCAGCTTTTCTGTAACAGCCCACTTAAGCGCCAAGAATTCCAACTTGTGTGTAGGGTAATTCTTCTCGGACTGGGAGAGACTTCTGCTTACATATGCAACTGGACGCAGACCACCTCCTTGATCTTGGTACAGCACACCTCCCAAACCTTCGCGGCTGGCATCCACATGAAGGGTGTAGGGATACTGTGGGTCTGCAAAAGCCAGGACAGGTGCTTCTGACAGGCACTGCTTGAGCGTCTCAAAGGCTGCTTCACACTCAGGACTCCATCTGGATCCGAACGGCTCTGAAGCATGAAACATCTGCTGTGGCTCTTGGTTTGGGTTTGCCTGGGTCGCATTGTTGTCTTTCCTAGACTTTGCGCGGGGTACACCAGCTGGCATGCAGCCCTTCAGCAGCTGGTTAAGTGGGTAGCAAATCTGTGAGTAGCCTTTCACAAACCGCCTGTAATACCCACTGAAACCCAGGAAAGAGCGGAGGGCAGAGATGTTGTTCGGGCGTGGCCAGGTCTTCACAGCCTCTACTTTACCAGGATCTGTGGAAACGCCTTCCCTGGAAACAATGTGCCCCAGGTAGTTCACAGAGGTGCAGCAGAATTGGCATTTGTCCAGTGACAACTTCAACCCCTCCTCTTTCAATCTGTCTAGGACCTTCAGGAGCCGTTGTTCGTGTTCTTCCAGTGTTCTCCCAAACACTATCAAGTCATCAAGGTACACTAAGACTTCTAGCAAGTTCATGTCGCCCACCGTTCTCTCCATGGCACGCTGGAAGGTGGCAGGAGCACCAGAGATTCCTTGGGGCATTCGTTCAAACTGGTAAAACCCAGCAGGACAGATGAACGCAGTCTTGTCTTTGTCAGCCTCACTCAGGGGTATCTGATAGTATCCACTCCTCAGATCAAGCACGCTGAACCACTGGCTTCCACTCAGGCAGGCAAGTGCATCCTCAACTCTGGGCACTGTGTATTGGTCAGGGACAGTCCGTCTGTTCAGTGTCCTGTAGTCTACACACATGCGAATGGTGCCATTTTTCTTTCGCACCACCACAATGGGAGATGCATAGGGGCTTCGAGACTCTGAAATGATGCCAGCTTTGAGGAGTTGATCCAGATGCTGTCTCACATCAGCCACATCACCTGGGGGCAGACGCCTGGAGCGTTCTCGGAATGGCTTCCCCTCTGTCACCCGTATGGTGTGCTCGGTGGTTTTTGCGCAGCCCACATCAAACTCTCCTTGGGAAAAGACCTCCTTCCGTTGCAGCATCTTCCTGCACAGTCTCTCTTTCCACTCTTTTGGCACTGGAGAGTCGGCAAAGTTGAATGCATCGGAAGTCAGCACATTGGAGTCATTTTGTGTTTTGGGGCCTTTATCCACAATATCCACTGGGTACAGCTGAGCAATGGGCATTCTTCTGTTGAGCTTAACTTCTCGAGTCGTCATGTTCCTGACAATGACTGTAATGCGACGGTTCTGCATCTCTTCAGCTGTCTTGAGGATAGGAATGACCATGAGCTCATCAGGAAAGGTTCCTTCTTCAGTCTGCTCTACCAGTACACTCTGGGTGTTCACAGGGTGAGGGAACTTTGGGATACCACTGATGGTCACTGTTGCACCCGGGGGAATTATCTTCTGCTTAGCCTCAGCCAGCCACACCGTGCCCCTCTTCAAGTCTGCCACCTCGTCAGGTACTTTCTGGAACACCTTGTATGCCTCTTTAATCTCAGGATGCACCCTCATGGTCATCAAGAAATCTTCTCCTTTTAATCTGCAGGAATTGAAAAGACGCCTTACTACAGAGGTGTTAGTGCCAACTATGATGGATGCCTCCCCTTTGACGGTCGGGTCTGGACACACCAACACAAGTGCCTCAACTGTCTCAGTCACTCCCACTACGTCACTGCTGAACTCCAACCTTAAGCACAAGTAGCCATCATAGGGATATTCTTCAGCACTGAGTCCCCATAACTCCAGACAGTGAATTGGAGTCAGTGGTATGTGCTTTAAGTATTTGTGGTAAAACGAGCGGTAAAGGAGGGTGACTTGAGATCCACTGTCAAGTAAAGCTTTGGCGTAGATGTCTTCAATTCGAACTGAGACAACTGAGCTAGGGCCAACAAGGCCTGCTGGAAGCATAGCTTTCTGTCCTTGCAGTGGTTTGCACTTTGTGGAACGTGTCATCACCGGGACTCCAGTTCGTTCCCTTACTGGGTCCCTGGGGAGTTTCCCGTCGGCCGTCTGAGCTTTATAAGCCGCTGGTTGACTTTTCTGAGGTTCTCTGCATTCTGGCATTGGCGTTGGAAATGGCCATCTTCCCCGCACTTGTAGCAGAAAACATCAGCTGTGTCCTGTCGTACTCTCTGTGCATTTGCCGGTCTTCCCTCTACCCGTTGGCTGGGTCTTTGTGAGACAATCGGTGGCGTTGCTGAGGGTGATGAGACGGAGAAGGAGAGCAAGCGCGTCATCTCACTTTTCAGGTGTTGCACCTCTATCGTCAGACTCTCAACAGAAGGGGTAGTCTCAGTAGGCACTGGGCTGGGACAGGAGAATGCAGCAGGGCTGGTGCTGTGCTCAACAGGAGCGACCATAGCAGACAAGGTGACATGACTGGCTGTCGGTCTTTCAAAGATCAGAGCCTCCTCTGCTCTCACTTCACGCAGCAGCTCAGTGAAACTGGGGGGAGGCTTGAATTTGTACACCAACATGATGCGGAGGGCAACCAGGTCATTAGGCAGTGCGCCCCTTGCAACTTGCTCAATGCGAGTCCCATCCATCTCTCGGAGAAGAATGCCCCCTTTTCGGAATACAGAATGCAGCAGCTTGTCAATTCTGAGGACATATGCTGAGAGTTTTTCTCCTTGCAGTTGGAAAGTGTTGCGGAACTTGAACAACAGGTCTAGGGCACTCTCAGTGGTTCCAAATGCGGTTTCCAGTGCTGCTAAGTAATCCGCTGCCGTTGAACTGGGCTTGCTCACTCTCAAGCATCGTACAATGTCCGCTGCTGGCCCTTTAAGACATTCAGCAATTTTCTGCTTCTTCAAGGGGTCAGAACACTTCCACTCCTCAAGCAAGTGCGTCATCTGTTCCGCCCAAGCATCATATTCCTCTTCTCCAGGTGGTGTTGGCTTAATACCTGAGAACACTCGAAGCTTTCGGTGGACTGGATTTTCCACAGGGGCTGCTTGGCATTTGTCCACAAGAGAGGTGATGGCATTGACCAGCTGCATATTCAGGTCTAATGATGCTGGTGGTGACATGGCAGGAGAGGGCATGGCAGGATTTAGCACTGCAGGGACAGGCATGGCAGGGGTTGGCACTACAGGGACAGGCATGACAGAGGTTGACACTGCAGAGACAGGCATGGCAGGATTTAGCACTGCAGGGACAGGCATGACAGGGTTTGGCACTGCAGAGACAGGCATTGCAGGATTTAGCACTGCAGGGACAGGCATGACAGGGTTTGGCACTGCAGAGACAGGCATGGCAGGATTTGGCATGGCTGACATGGGCATAGCAGGCAGTGGCACTGCAGGCATGGCAGGGGTTGGCATGGAAGGGGTTAACAGGCCTTGCACATCAGCAACAGTCTTTCCCTCATGAGCCAGGAAGGCTTTCAGCTTGGCTTCAAAATCTTCCTCCGGGGAATCTTCATAGGCAAGGCTTCAACAGCGACACAGACCACCCAGGGAGCCACCTCAGTACTAAGGGCCACTTGTTTAGGCATCTCAACTACACTGACATCCTGTGATACCTCAAGGAGAATTAACTGGCTCGTACCACAAGCTGCCAGGCACCGACCTATGATTTTGGACCTACCAAAGACTGCTGCATTATCAAGTGCTTTATACACAACCTCATCTGTAACATCTACAGGCACATTACCAAGCACTACTGCTCTTCTGATATCTATACCCTTTTCATTACACCAAACAATTACCTGTTCAGCCTCCATATTTAAATACAGTGTAAATCAATACTAGATTTTTTCAAAAAGGGCCAACACAGTAAAATCACTCACAGTAGAATCAGTAATATCAGTAAAATAGCCAATGTTATCACATTAAAATAACAACATTAACCCATTAAATATTAGAAAATATCAAATTCCCATTGCAGAATATTACATTCATATTTACCTTAAAGCACAGCAATCAACTTCAATCCCGGACGAAAGTCCCCACATGTAGCAACCCTACTCATCATCCTTGAAAGTAGAATTATTTAGTAATTTACCGTCTAGGGGGGGGATTACTCACTTAACCAGAGGCCTGGGGTAAACTGTGAAAATGTTTACTGTTGACTGCTGTGCATAAGTTGCTTTGAGCCCCCACTCTGAGCTACACTCAGAGACAAATATTTCAGCATTTTACACTACAATCCACCACAACATTAAAAACGAAAGGTGAAACGTCAGTGTAATAATAAACGATCAGGAAACATTTATTTAAACCAATTTTGTGATCGACTCCCTTAACACACATAAGTCATGCTGTCAACAAAGACACGCAATCAAACCCGAACAAAACAAACAAAAATACCCGGCCGGGGTTTCAAACCAAACAGTCATTAAAGGGCCCAGTTGGCGCGCGGTGGAGCTCATTCATAAATCCAACAGAAACGTAGGCTACCGGTACTCACTACCAGTTGCCTCATAGGTTACCGTAATCCACTGACAGCGTTGTTTAACGTCCAGCGATGATCGTGCCCGTTACCATCATCGTGTCCGTACCCCGAACATCTCCCTTCGACACCGTAAAACTCCTCTCGGTACAGTAGCAGTCTACTGTCACTCGTGGCTAGCAGCAATCAACAACTGCTGATAGCGGCTGGCAAAGATGCAGCTGCGAAGCGGTTAGCTGCCGGCTAGCATAGTCCCAAAAACAGTATCGAAACTCGTCCTCGCGATGAACAAAGTCAATAGAACATCAACAATGACACCGACAGGAAAACGGGTCGGTGAATCCTTGTATGAAAGTCTCTTAAGTCATGTTCACTGACTGTAAAGTAAATTAATCAAAGTCCGCTCAGGAACATCACAAAGAAAACAAACGTCTGACAGTTAACTTTTTCTCCTCAGCCGTACCTCCACGTTCCCCTGGCAACCCCCGTCAACAAATAGGATACCAGGAATAGAAACACAGCACCGTAACAAGCCAATACCTATCTCCATATGAAGCAACTGCAACGTTAAATACAAATTCAATCACATAAGCAAAAATATATGAATACTCTCAATACTTTTGCATAGATAAGGCTTTAGGAAATGTCAGATTGGTTACAATTATGTTAAGGATTATTAACTCTCATATTAAAATACCATATAATAAATGAACACACGATCTACTTAGAGATTCCCAGTCTTCAGGTGTGTTACACACAGTTCTGTTAAAGGCACCGTTAAAGGCAAATAAACAACCTCCTTGTTGTTAAAAGTCAGCTGGATGTACAATTTTATTTTTTTTCATTATTTTTGTACCAACACATTTCATAAGATATATCCATTTTCAAGAATTGTCCTCTACGGTAGGTATGGGTCTCCTGAGGCAAGGCAAACTGACAGATCAACTCTCTCCACTTGGTCTTGGTCCCATTGGTTTGAAATAATGGTTCAACAGCTTGACAGTGCATGCCAACCTACCTGTCTGTCTCCCTCCAGCTCTGTATTTTTCTCACTATCTCACTTCAGGGTATAACCACTATTGAAACAACAGACACCCCCAAGACTTTCTCA
>NW_026946066.1:0-20568 GCF_034702125.1 Engraulis encrasicolus
ACACATGTGCGCACGTGTGTGTGTGTGTGTGTGTGTGTGTGTCTGTGTGCTTGTGTGTGTGTGTGTGTGTGTGCGCGCGTGCGTGCGTGCGTGCGTGCACATACTTTAGGCGTGCGTGCGTGCGTGCGTGCGTGCGTGCGTGCGTGCGTGTTTGTGTCTGAGGGGTAGCAAGGCAGGTCTGGAGTGGCTGTAATCTCTTAAAGTGCCTTCTTACAGGCTAATCACAAATCAGACATGACTCATCTGAGCATGTAGTTTCTCCTTGATTGGATGTCTGTGACGTTTTATGACTCCTGGTATCTCCTTCTCTTTCTACCTCTCTCTCCTCCCCTATCTCTCTCTCTCTCTCTCTCTCTCTCTCTCTCTCTCTCTCTCTGCCCCCCTTGCTCATTCTTCCCCCTCTCTTATTCACTCCATTTACTGTATGTGTGTATGTGTATAGGGGTGTGTGTTGCATGATTATGCATGTGTGTGTCTCAGTGCACATACTGACCCCCATGGTGATGCTTAACTAAACATGCTAAGGTATTATACCCTGAAGTGTCATAGGACAGCAGTTCACAGGTCATCACAATCTCTCTCTCTCTCTCTCTCTCTCTCTCTCTCTCTCTCTCTCTCTCTCTCTCTCTCTCTCTCTCTCTCTCTCTCTGTGTGTCTCTCTCTCTCCCTCTCTCTCTCGCTCTCTTGCTTTCATACACACACACACACACACCTACGTTCCTGGTCAGTCTGTCTGGCGTGTAAGCTTACTGCAGCCTTGGCATGATGGATGGATCTGTTGTACTCCATTGGTGTCTTACTGTAGGCATAGAGTGGGGTGGGTGGGTGTGTACGTATGTGCACGTGTTTGTGTATGGAGGGAGGTGCATTTGCATTGCATTAGGTAAATGAATGTGCTGTGCAGGGCTAAGTGAATTAAAAACAACAGAGTTCGCCCAAGGCAGAGGGAAGGAGGGGAGGACAGCGAGGACGGGGGGGGGCTCCTCCTCCTCCTTCCACAGTGGTGAGCCAATGATGTGTGATTAGTCACCCGTACTGATGGACACCAGGCAGGTGTTTTCAACCATAGACCTGTGTGTGTGTGTGTGTGTGTGTGTGTGTGTGTGTGTGTGTGTGTGTGTGTGTGTGTGTGTGTGCGTGTGTGTGTGTGTGTGTGCGTGTGCGTGCGTGTGTGTGTGCATGTGTGGTGTGTGTGTGTGTGTGTGTGTGTGTGTGTGTGTGTGTGCGTGCGCGTGCGTGTGTGTGTGTGTGTGTTTGTGTGTTTGAGAAGGAGAAAGAAAAAGAGGCAGAGTGGAGTGAATGTGTGGAGTGTGTGTGTGTGTGTGTGTGTGTGTGTGTGTGTGTGTGTGTGTGTGTGTGTGTGTGTGTGTGTGTGTGTGTGTGTGTGTGTGTGTGTGTGTGTGTGTGTGTGTGTGTGTGTGTGTGTGTGTGTGTGTGTGTGTGTGTGTGTGTGTGTGTGTGTGTGTGTGTCTGTCTGTCTGTCTGTCTGTCTGTGGGCATGTGTGTCTTTATACTCCTCTCTGTGTAGACAGATGACATGGGCATGGGGCCAGAGCTGAGGGACTAAGAGCTCTCAGGTTGCCAGGGGGATTGAGTGACAACTGTAAGGGACACTCTCAGGCACTGTGAGGTGAGAGAGCATCTCTTGAACGCTGTCATCTCTCTATGGCCAGTTGACCGCTATTCGACGATGTGTCAGTGGATTCAATCTAACAGATGTCAGTTTCATATAGCTGCAATTGAAACATACCACTCAATTGGAAACTGTCATGTCTACTATGTTTGTGTGGCCATGTGTTTTTGTGACTATAGCACACTGGACAGGCCACAGGAAATTGTCACAGAAGTCTGGGAAGTGTGCGGTTACAGCCGTTACAAAAAGTTTTGTCGCCTATCCATGTGTTTGGAACAATAGCTAATAACCTGACTTTCAATAAATCACTTGGCCTGTAGCTGACATATGAATGAATTCTGAAGCCAAGTGATTAATTTAAAGTCAGGTTATTAGCTGTTGTTCCAAACACATGGATAGGCGACAAAACTTTTTGCAATGGCTGTACTGTGTAGTGCTGGTTTGGGTCTTATTATGCTAAGTTAATTAGACATAGGCATTTCAGATATATGATTTCAATTGTTGAATGTTGTTTAAATTGTTGAATATCAATGCAGCTTTTGTCTGACTTGTCTCCATTGTCATATATTCTCAGCATATTCCAGTGGTCTAATTCAAATTCAGTCCGCCCCATAACATTACTTTCTATTATATCAAGTGCCACTCTTTCATGTTTCTTTTCCGTAGTAATTATCTGTAGTAGTTTCATTGCATTGGCTCATCTTTCGGTAAGACAGAATGTGGATGGATGGGTTCACCGAGGGCAGCATATCTGAAGGGTTTTATTCTGTGTAAACGGTATCCTCCACTTCCACCTCTGCCCCCCCGCCCCACAGGGTTCATCCTCAGACACTGAGCTGAAGAAGGATATTTCCAGTCTGCCCTCTTGTCAAAGGAAGTATTAACCTTCAATTACAATCTGTCTCAGGTCTGGTCTGAAGGCTTGACAATAATAGCGGAGGGTCAGAGTGTCTGCACCAATCTCATTGCTGTCAGGAGTTACCCCATGCAGGTTGTCTCATCACAACATGAAACAGACAGGGAGCACTTTTAATTTCATATGCTTGAGTTACTCAGAACAAGACTCACCAAAAAAGAACTATGAAATCAGTGTTTTAATGTGAAATAGTTTTTGTACTTAAACTTTAAAACAGTTTTGTTTTCTCTGACAGTCTTTCTGAGAGTAATATATGTTTGAGCGCTCAGACTCGAAAGAAATTAGTATCAAATCAATGTTTTAATGTGAATCAGTTGTGAAATGGTTTGTACTTAAAATTTAGCAAGGTTTTTTTTTCTGTAAAGTGAGTTCTTGTCTCACATGCGGTCCATCTGGGAAGTAATTTCCTCACTCACAAAATGGACTACCAAATCAGTGAACCATTTGATGTGAAAAATGGTTTTGTACTTCAAATTTAACACCTTGTTTTTTTCTGTAAAGTCAGTTCCTTCCCTGAGAGTAATTTGCTATTCTGACCCGGCCAGCTTATACATAGAGTAGCTCTTGCCAGAGGAGCCGGGATGGAGGGACAAAGGGGTCAGTTGTCCTGGGTCCAGGAAGAGAGGGGGCCCAGAATTTTTCCCTCATTGCATTGCATGTATTGAGAGGGTGGGGCTTTCAGATGACTTTGTCTTGGCCCCGGCTAAAGCTGTCAGCGGCCCTGGCTCTTGCCACTAAAATCCCTACACTCTGTGCCAAGAAACGGCGGCAGACTCTCCAGAGAATGAAAAAGAAAAAAAAACACTGTTGCAGTGAGTTTCCTGGTGGATCGCTTCATCACGAGCATAGTAAATTAGGTAGCATAAGCCCTCTCCGACACAATTTTCCCATGATGTGAAGATAATTAGAAAAGTTGTGCCTCCCTTCTGTTCGGCGATAAATCGTTTACATGCTTGTCAATGTGTTTCCCTTTTGTTTAATAGCACAGTTGATTATATTCATTCAGCGCTGTTTTTTAGTTGAAATTCTTATGCCGTTGCCTCAGAGAGGTGTAGGATGATCGTCTGTGTGAAGAAGACAAGAATAAGAGAGAACATTTTTTGAAGGTATTTCTCCACTGTTGCATCAGAGCCTTGTGCTCGTGGGTTGCCTTTTAATTCAGTCCTCCGGCTGGATTTCAAAGCCCTTTTATATGCAAGCGTGTATTCATTGGAAGATTACTGAAATGAAGACATTAGAATTGCATTACAGAGGATGCTGTGATATCCCCCAATACACTGACACCCCAGTTATCTAGGAAACGCCTACTACTGGTGTTACAAAAGGTGTGGCAGAGCGAGACCTTCGTCCCCCTTATCCCCAAGTCTCTGTGCTATTGTACAGTGTGTCTGTTGTGACAAGGTGACAACGAGACAGGCAGCGGATCTCCTTGCAATATGTATGCAACAAGATGAAATGCCATTCATATGCGAAGATTCACAACAGAATTTGTGTGATTCTTCCTCGGCTCCTGTTCACCTGCTAAAACTTTGTCTAGCAGTTGCGCACACGCACGCACGCACGCACACACACACACACACACACACACACACACACACACACACACACACACACACACACACACACACACACAGCACATTGTTGTGTTGCTGTTTTTCTTTTGTTCTTGTTCCTCCTACAGCAGTCCTCCTCTGGGGGTGTGTGGCGTCTTCCCTCTCATCTTAGAGGGGCACAGAGTGAATCACTCCCATCATCCCCCGAGAGAACTTCTCCCTAAACGTGCCGGAGACAAGGAGACTTTGTGTTTCACCAGGCTTATTGCAGAAAGATATATATAAATATGAGAGAGAGAGAGAGAGAGAGAGAGAGAGAGAGAGAGAGAGAGAGAGAGAGAGAGAGAGAGAGAGAGAGAGAGAGAGAGAGAGAGAGAGAGAGAGAGAGAGCTCTGGCAGGAGACCTCAGATCCACCTCTTTTCTCTGCTCCCTTTAAAACTGCTGCAGTGCCAGAGGTGGTTGGGTGAGTGGGGTAGTGTGGGGTGTGTTTGTGTGTGTCCATGTCAGCTCTAGACAGTCCAGTACAGTGGCGTGCCATGGCCGGCCCTAGATCATAAGAGCCCACTGTCTCGTCCCACCTCCCCATGTCAGTGATCTACCACCACCCCCACCACCTCCCAATCACAACATTCTACCCCTCAACCCCCACATACCACCACCCCCACCTCCAAATCACATCACCCCGTTCAATATTGAATATCCCCATAGGGAGCTCAGCCCTAGCCGTCTACAACTCCCCTCACACACAAACACACACCACCTCCACGCACAGACGACAATTCAAAGGAGGAATAGATCATATTTTTGTGCATGTCTGCAGCAGCAAGGCTGTGTTTGCCTTTTGGATGAGTAATAATTTGCCACTGGCTCTTGGCTAACTTTCTGAGTCTGTTCAACCACTGTACCAAAGTTCAACTCCCGTTCACAACAAGCTGTTCTCCCTAAGAAGAATATTTTGTCAAACTTTTGAGTCTGTGCTACCCACAGAATAAGAATCATATAAATGAGGTCAGTTACAGCACATGCACCGAGTATTCTGTTTTCAAATCGAATATGGCCAGCATTCGGTTTTAAACCCAAGTTCCCGAATATTCTTGTAGAGAGAGAGGGTCCGAGGCACTCTGAAGTCCGTATTAAAAGTCCTTCATTAATACATGGACGCCATATAGTCAACGCGTTTCGGTCGCGTGCGACCTTCATCAGGGCTCCCGAATATTCTGTTGAATGTGTTAAGTAGTCTTCTGCAACCGGAATATTCCCAGAACACAGCCACATTCGGAATGAAGAAAGAGTTTACATGAAATGATGCAGACCAAATACTGTCACCATTCTGTTTAAAATCGGAACATTTCTTGCATGTAACTGAACATTTAGTATGAGAGCTAACGTGAGGGTTAGCCATGTGTTAAGCATGCTGATGGAATGTCATGCTATAGTAGATAGCTACCAACAGCATGTATGCAAATGATGCTATCAAGGGAGGGAATGATCTATGCTTGACATTGATAGTGTGCGACACAGTAGAGTGCGTCCGACAGGCAGGTGTGAAATATGGTAAGACTTCGACGTTTGTTTTCTTTTTTTCATCGGCTGTTGGTGATATTGGCGTCGTTTGCCATCTGTTGAAGCGCAGGCAGGCGTGTGCGTGTGTGTGTGTGTGTGTGTGTGCATGTGCGCATGTGTGTGTGTGTGTGTGTGTGTGTGTGTGTGTGTGTGTGCGCATGTGTGTGTGTCTATCGTCTGAGCGCCACACCACCCCGGCCATCTCTCCGGCGCCCACAGTCGGTTTCATTTCCTAATTGATACATGTGCTTTTCCGGAGCCCGTGCGTGTGTCGGTGATTGATCCTATCGTGCGATCGATGCTTTGACTGATGGCTGTGATCAAGTTTAATCTGCTCAAACCCACATAGAGGGGTGGAGTAGAGGAGGAGAAGGGGAGGAGGAGGTAGAGAGATGGAGGGAGAGAGAGAGGGAGAGGGGAGGGTGGAAGACTACAATGGAGGAGTACTGAAGAAGGGAAGAGGAGGAGAGGAGTAGGTGGAGGGGGGTGTAGAGAGAAGGAGGAATGGAAAGAGGATGAGTGGATGGGAGAGAGGGATGGTGGGAGGGGGACTACAATGGAGCGAAATGAAGGACGCGCTGTCAACACTCTTCCAGTGCTGTCGTCTCGCTCGCGATCGGTCATTTTTTATGTGCAGACGTGTAAAATCACATAGACGTGCAGATACAAGTCGACACCCCTGTGTGAGTGCATGTTCACACACACATACAGACACACACGCACACGCACACGCACACGCACACGCACACACACACACACACACACACACACACACACACACACACACACACAGCCTTCGTAAACACATCCACAGTGATGCACATCACGTACACAAGTGTGCATACAAACACATAGACGACCCCACCCCATACCCTCCCATCCCACCTCAAAGCACACAACCCCACCTCCCCTGACAAACACAAACACATTTAAGAGTGCGCACGCACACACACACACACACACACACACACACACACACACACACACACACCACTCTCTTTCTCTCTCACAAACACACACACAAACAAAGACACACAGGCACTATAGTGTAGTTAAGAAAAGATCAAAACAAGAATGCAGTAACTCTAAAATGGTCGAAATTGAGTTTAGATCGGAAATGGGCTTTCAACTACCTCATTTGTCTTTTGTCAAAAAACTGTGGTCCAACATCCTCCTGTTTTAGAGAAAAATCACGTTGAAAGTGCAAAAATTATGTTACGTCGTTCTAAACAAATACGCAGTAAGTCGGTGAGCCAAGAATGCAGTAACTCCTGCAGTAACTCCATTTTGTGGCAGTATTACCGGTTACGCACGCACGCACACACACACACACACACACACACACACACACACACACACACACACACACACACACACACACACACACACACACACACACACACACACACACACACACACACACACACACACAGAGTGTCTGGCTCCTCTGGCTGTGTCTGTACACAGCAGCACCCGCCAGCTCTGCTCCTCCCTGTCAAACTCTATTAGGACAATGTTTATCAAGATCCCAATTTCAGATGAGGGAGAGAGGAACGGAGGACAGAGAGGCAGGAGGAGAGAGAGAGAGGAGTAGGAGGAGTAGGAGGAGGAGAGAGAGAGGAGGAGGAGGAGGAGACAGAGTAAAAGAGAGAGGAAAGTGAGAGAGTGGGTTCATATAGAGAGAGTTAACAACAGGGAAGTGACATAGAGAGGAGAATGAAAGAGAAAGAGAGGAAAGTAACATTGAGAGAACGGAGAGAGAGAGAGAGGAGAGAGGGAGAGGAGATATGGATGTGACAGTGAGGGAATGAGAGGAAGAGAGTGGAAGAGGGCAAAAGAGAGTTAATAGGTTCATCCTTTGGCTGGAAGGAGCAGCAGATTAAAGTCCTCCCTGACCGCCCCCATCTCCTCCCCATGGCCTCTCCCAGCGCTCAGGTCACCTCAGGGTCAACACACAGCACCATAGCCTCCTCAGGGAACCCATGTGATGGACAAGCAAGTCCTGACTTCCACATCTCCACATCTCTCTTTCCCTTCTCTCTTCCTCCATCCCACACTCTCTTTCTAATTGCTCTCTCTCTCTCACTCTGTATCTCTCTCTCTCTCTCTTGCTCTCTCTCGCTGACGGGCACTCTCTCCCTTGATTTATTGCGCTTTCTCTCTCTCTCTCTCTCTCTCTCTCTCTCTCTCTCTCTCTCTCTCTCTCCTCCCCTCTGGATTGTATTCCCCTCTCCCCCTCCCTCTCCATCTCCTTCTCCCTCTCCTTCTCTCCCTCTCCCTCTCCCTCTCCTTCTCTCCATTTTTAATGTAACAGCCTTAATCACCTACAGTATATACATATGCACACTCACGTACACGGACGATAAAGTATGAGGTGAATAGCGCTTAGCGCAAATTGGAATCATTTCCTCCAGTATCCTGGATAATATGTACATGACATACAGTAGCCTCACTGAAGAGCAGAGGGGCCTAAAGGATGCCTGTGATCAGACCCAACGACAGGGGGGGGCAAACGGGTATGATGTCCCTTGCCCAGGAAGAGAAGGGGCCCAGAATTCTGTCCTCATTACATTGTGTGTATTTAGAGAGGGGGCGTTATAGATGATTTTGTCCCCGGCCCAGTAAAGGCTGTCAGCGGCCCTGCCTGTGATGCTGCTTACTAGTAAGTTGTATTGAAATGTCAGCCTTGTGTGCAACAGTGTTAGAGCAATAATAATGTTAATACAAAACAAGAAGAATGTGGAGGCTTTCAGGGTCTCTTGGTGCCTTGCAACATTCAGATGAGTTCATTATGATTCCAGAAGCATCCCTGGCACCACAAATCAACAGTTTTGCAATTCCGAAGCAAGCCATATATCAAGAGTGTGTGGCGTGCGCACATGAACGATTAAGCACACGCGCATGCACACACACACACACACACACACACACACACACACACACACACACACACACACACACACACACACACACACGTCTTACTATAGTGCTTCTCTATCTTTTTCTCTTCTTTCTTTCCACCTCTTTCACACACAGACAGCATTTCTCTCTCTCTCTCTGTCTCTCTCTCTGTCTCTCTCTCTGTCTCTGTCTCTGTCTCTCTCTCTCTCTCTCTCTCTGTCTCTCGCTCTCTCTCTCTCTCTCTCTCTCTCTCTGTGACATGCCAGCTTAGTTGCTGGCATGGCCTGTGTGTGTGATAAGGCCGAGTGAGAGTGAGTGGTGAAATCCAGCTAAATGGATTGCCGTTGCTTTGCTAGAGCAGAGCAGAGTAATTTAGTTGAGAGGCCCAATGTTTGGGGCTTAGCCGTTTCTACGGCTGTTGGGGGAATCGGTGGGCTTTTTGTCTTTCAGTGTTGATACACATTCCTTTGATTTGGCAAAGATGATAATTTAAGGGGTAATTTAATTTACATACAGTATAGCCCAATGGTGAAGGAATATTACATACTTCAGTCCCCTAGGCACGTATTCATAATCAGACGTCTTTGAAATTGCGATTGCTTGTGTTTGTGCATTTGTGCCTAAAGTCAATTTGCAAACATGTTCCCCTACCTCTACTTAATATGTGAGCACTCACTCACATACCCACAAACACATCTCTCTCTCTCGTGCACACACTTTCTCTCACTCTCTCGCTTGCCCCGTTTCTCTCTCTCTCTCTCTCTCTGTCGTACGCACAAAAGTTGTCTATATGCTATCTACTCTGTCTCTGTCTCTCTTGCTTTAACTCTCTCTAACACAGTCTCGCAAACGCGCACACACACAAACACACACACACGCCGTGGTGAGGCCTAGTGTCCTGTAGAAATACTAATGAGTGTTTGGGGAGGAGACTGGAGCGGCTGGAATGAGGATGCTGCTGCTACTGCTGGAGTCAGATGAGGAGATACACAAACATACATAGTACATACTCGGGTCTACACAGACATAGACGTACATATACACATACACATACATGCTCTCAGAGTACACACATACATATAAACACACACTAACACGTGGATACGCACACTCACACACGCATGCACACTCCTACCTCTCCTTCCTCCCTCATCCATCTCTCCTCTCTATCTCACATCTCTTCAATCCTTGCCTCTTTCTCTCTCCAATCCCTCCCCCTGTTCCTTCCTCTCTTCCTACCTTCCTCCTCTCCTCCTCTCTCTCCATCTCCTATGAGTTCCTGCAGTGATGAGTGCTGCTGCCGTTTAACCAGCTCTGGTTTATGCTCCCTCCATCTCTCCTTTCCATTCTCTTCCTCCTTTCCTCTCTCTCTCTCTCTCTCTCTCTCTCTCTCTCTCTCTCTCTCTCTCTTGCTCTTTGTCTCTCCATCCTCTCCTCCCCTTCTCTCTGTCAGCTGAGTTCCTGCAGTGGAGAGGGCTGCTGTTGTTTCACCAGCTCTCTACCTATGGAACGCTAAATGAGCCACGCTTAATTAAATAAATATTCCAACAAATTATTCATTCAATGGGACATTAATGTATTTAAAGTAGAAAAGTATTTAAAGAACTCCTTTCACCATTTAAGTAATTATTGAATTATATTCATTTAATTATTTCATGGCCCGCGTGATGAAATAATTTTATCTGTCAAACTCACCCATCAAAGTCTGTGGGCGTATCCTAAAATCTGATTGGTTGCACTGCCTATCAAGTCAAAACAGATCGAGCGTAGAGCTGATCATAGGAAAGATTTTGTCGGACGTTCCTGTGTAGGTAACTTGAATCACCCAGATCGGTGAGGTAAAAGGTGATCCGCCAGCATTCATTCACCGCGTTCAACATTTCAACTGGTGAGTCCATTTTTATAAAAATGTGTAAATTTACACATGGTTAATGTTTTGACCTAGGTTAAGCAAGTTCAATTTGAACGGAATGGCTAACCTTAGCAAGCAGCTGTCTACCAGCTAGCTTACTGTGTGCTCAGATAGTGGTTGTGCTACTGTTGAGATATAATGGGCTATGGCAGAAGTATATTCATGTTTTTTTGTTTTTTTTTTTCACTAAAAGCCCATGGTGTGATATGTTGTTGAGCAAGGATGAGACGTGTGCATTTGACGTGCAAGTGGATAGTGCCATGAGTGCCCCAGCCCAGCCATCCTTGACAAATCTTTGCATGCATGTAAATTAAGATGTAGAACTAGTTGCTTCGTCGAAACAATCTGACTTCGCTGTAGTAGCGATGTGTGTGAACATACTAGCATAGAGGGTGGAGTTTATCTAGAGAGTTCATAAGCGTGTTTTATGGGAATCGGTCTGTAGGTGTCGCAATTTAGCATTGGTGTGAAAAAGCGGCCATCTTGTTTCAGCCATCCATTCATTTCCTATGCATGGAAGAGTCTCGCATAAGGGTATACATTTCCTTCAATTACGATATTGGCTAAATGAACTAATCAGAACATTAAACCTAAAGGCCTAACGTTTTTACAGTCCTGAACGACGATCCCGGGGGCATTTTTATTATCTATTCTGCCCTTTCGAAGACGTCGAATGCTTATTTCCTCCACGAAGGAGGTTTTGCTTGGGGTAGGCTACGGTCGTTGGTCTATCTGTCAGCATAACTCAAAACGTTCTGAAGGGTATTTATTAACATTTCTATAGGCTAGTTGGTTAATTCTGGTGGTGGTCTAGATCCAGGATTTTTTTTTTTAAATTGCCATTGCCATTGCCATTTAATTTTGACATCACAAAAACAAGGGAAGGATAGACTTGAAAAACAAATAGGATGCCATATAGGGCTATAGGTCCTAATTATTTGTTAAGTAAATCTTCATTAAATCTTCATTGGCTTCCAGGACAACACTCCTAGCAGCCTAGGCCTACAAGTTGTTATCATTAAGATTAGGTTATTAACCTAACTATTAACCGAACTGGTCGGCATAATGGCATAATGTACGCTACCTAGGCCTACTTTAAATCGCACAGGATATCGGCTGACTCGAGATTCAC
Organism: Engraulis encrasicolus; assembly: GCF_034702125.1. NCBI lineage: Eukaryota > Metazoa > Chordata > Actinopteri > Clupeiformes > Engraulidae > Engraulis > Engraulis encrasicolus. Next base: position 11,612 of record NW_026946066.1, read on the forward strand.
AGCGTCGTTAACTTCGTTCTTTTGATGCGTTTTTTATTTCTGTTTTTTTCCACACACTGCCTGATTAATGCCTAGGCCTATATTGTTTTTTTTGCGGTGAAGAAGAACTTAAACCCCTTGCCCTTTTGTCATCCCCCCCCCCCAATCGAAATTTTCACCACAATCCGTCAATAACTTCTTTTTTTTTTTTTACAATACACTGTAATACACTCGATATAATAACTAGGCCTAGTACTAGCATTGGACAGCAGTGCAGAAAGCCTCCAATGCCTATTCCATTGTGGTTCAGTGTCTGACAATAGGTATATTGGAGCCATACTCTAAAATTAATTTAAAATTCTACAGCTAACCTTACAACAGAAGAATACATGATTTGGTATAAAGCTCAGTCAGTGAAGAGATTCCCGTTGATTCGGAAGTATATTTCTCGGTATTTTACGTGAAAATCAAGTAAATGTCGCCCATTCATCTCTATGTATTTCCAGCGATTTTGAGCGATTTTCACACCAGCCGCCATTTTTTTTTGGAACAACCGATTCCCGGAAGCTAACATGGTTATGAACCCTCTAGATAAACTCCACCCTCTATGATACTAGGGCTTGGGTAACATTAGGTAACATGATTGTAGCACACACTTTGTAACGTGTAGGCCTACGTCTATTCCAGGCAACTGATTACTGCCCGTCTCTCTTTCGCTAGCTGCTACTGCTGCCATTGGTTTTCTTGACCAAAAGCTTTTTTTTTTCTTTTTACAGTGAAGATGGGACTGGGACGGGTGAACTGATGGCAAAGCCGCGCACCTACCAAAGAAGTGACTGCACGAGAATGCCCCACAGACCACGGCAGAATGCTGACAGGAACAGCAACAAAAACAACTTCAGATGCATCATGTTACTTTGACGTTTCTGACATACCATGGCCACAAAGTAGTAACTTCTATTACATGTGACATGGGGTCGGCCCTATGCTCCCACATCCCATTAGTCCCATATAGCTCCCACAGAGGTTATCTTGTATTGTATTGTGTACTGACGTGGGTTTACATTACATTACATTACGTTTCACTTAGCTGACGCTTTCATTTGTTCAAAGTGACTTACAACTATCATTTTTCAGGGTATTGGTTACAGTCCCTGGAGCAATGTGGGGTTAGGTGCCTTGCTCAAGGGCACTTCAGCCATGGATGGAGGTGTAGGGAGAGGTCAGGAGGGATTTGAACCGGCAACCCCTAGATTGAAAGACCAACTCTCTAACCACTAGGACACGGTTTAAGCATTCCACCCTGGTTGTGGTTTAGTTAAGTCCATCTCTACTATTATGAGTAGAGCATGGTTAGAGGTCATTACATTGTGGTTTAGAGGTAGGTATGGCTGGTGTTAACTGACTGTTAGGCACGATTTCAATGAGGTTAGGGTCGGGAAAGGTTTTTGGGTGGAACAGTACCATTGGCCTGCGGGACAATTCAGTCTATTTTTTCCCCCCTTTTTTGTTTTTGTTTTCAGTGTTTGTGATGTGGGACGGGCTGTGGGAACATAGACACACTCCCTTTGGATGACACTGTTACTCAAAATTGTTACACTTAATAACTTGACCCTTCCCTCTCATTCCAGTCTCACATCAAATGGGTCAGGAAGGGTGTCGCGCCAATTACTCCAGGCCTTGCGGGTGCGTGGGTTCTGGCTTTTGTAGAACACAGGAGGAAGAAGAGAACTCGCACACCAAGAGTTGCTGATGCAGGAAAGGTGTTTTAATCCATCAACTTCAACAAAAAATTAAATAAAGTGCTACCAAGTGGGGGTGCAAACGTTTCGGTCCTCAGACCTTCATCAGACCTTCACCTTTTGCACTGATGAAGGTCTGAGGACCGAAACGTTTGCACCCCCACTTGGTAGCACTTTATTTTATTTTTTGTTTAAGTTGATGGATTAAAACACCTTTCCTGCATCGGCAACCCTTGGTGTGCGAGTTCTCTTCTTCCGCCTGAGTCTCACATCAAAAACATCACCAAATCTGCCTTTTTCTATCTCAAGAACATCTCCAGACTCCGGCCCTCACTCTCCGACTCTGTGACCGAAACACTTATCCATCCTTGAAAGGAGCTATATAAAACCAAGTTATTGTTATTATTATAATATAACAATATATGTCTCAATTGTTTAACAGTTGACCAATAATGATTATCTAACCCTTACAGTGACAGTTAAGGGTTTATCGAAGTGAAAATACTGTAGGCCCCTAGGCCCTACAGGGGCAAATTATTATCAGCATACCAGCTATGTTGTATTGATGGTATTCATAGAACCTACTAGGGCTGCAACTAACGATAAATTTAATAGTCAACTAATCCAGTGTTTCTCAGCCTTTTTTTTAGGCGAGGCACCCTTCCAATTCATGAAAAATTTCAAGGCACCCCAAACCAACAAGCCGTAACATGGCATCGTATCCGATAACACACATTTGGTCACACGACCTACGTTTGAAGTTGCAGCTTACTGGGGTGACCTAAATTTACTTTATTGTGCGTAAATGGCAGATGAAAGATTCCACTGACTAGCATTAACTTATCAATTTAGACAAATATATCTTCTATTACATAATTTATTTATCAGCCACTTTTCCGCGGTGAGAAACACTGGACTAATCGATATATCTAGTCACGAAAAAAGACTTACTCCAACCTTTGACAAACCTTCCTGGCCTCTTGCGCAGGGATGAAAAAATTCTTTCAGCTCACATTGATCTTTAAATCTGGATAGTAGCTTATTTACTCCAAGATACAACGTCCAATTAATACGTGCTGGACAATTTTAGGATTCAATAAAGTAATAAATCTGATATAGTACCCATTTGTCAAGAGTAAGAGCATGTCAGATTAAACAAAGGTCTCGACTCAAGGCTTCTTTGTGGAAAACTAACAGTCTATAGCAGCCTGTAGATGGAGTAAACATGTACAGCATCACAACTTCTTCACTGTAACAAATATGTGGCATATTTGGATAGTCCATGCGTCTTTCACTGCTTGTAAATATTGTAATTATTGATGGCTAGTCTTCCTCTTGTTATTTATGCCTCCAATAGATACTTTGACTAGAAAGTTAACTTGACTCAGTTCATGCTGAAAAGAAGATACAATTATTGACAAAGACGAACATTTATTAAATCTGTTCAATTTCTGCAGGGAAAGAGCAAGAACAAAATACAGGAAATTGATCTGAAGTGCACAAAATGTGTATCAATGTGAAGAGGTTAGAATAACGTATTAGTTGCTTAAAGATGGCTTACACGTCTACATCAATTGCAAGATTTAAAGGATTTATAGGTTGCATGCATAGAAATACTAAAACATGCAGTGAAATTCGAGTTGTGTGCCTATACTGGGCGTAGCAAGGTTTCTAAGGCGCAGCAGCCTCCTCTGGTCTTGGTGGACACGTCGTGGAAGTCATCCCACTGGAACCTTGGTTGACCACCTCAGTGCTATGATGTGTTTGGCCTCGGCTTGGATGGCAGGTTGACTGCAGTTAAACATGGGAAGAAAGATAAACCAAGTTGTGCAGAATTATATAAACAAGACTGAACTGGAATATACATACATTTAGGAAAATCATGGTGTAACAAAGAATGGTGATTACTTACACCTAATGGTGTAACTGAACCTTGGGTCCACCTCTGACCCAATAAACAACACAAAACCCACAAACCAATATTATTTAAAGGCACACTTGGAATACTGTCCACATTGTGCCCAGTTTGAGAATGAGTGTAATAACTCTACTTTCCTTCTGGCCTCCAGCGCTTTAACCCATTGTAGCCTGGAGACACATATACGCTGCATTCAGGTTCTTGAGATTTGAGGTTTGTTTTTTTTTATTAAAAATGTGGGTATGTTAGAGCTGAATGAACACATTGTAATGGATAACATGAGTTGTATAGTAAAGGTGCCGGTATGCTTGCTGCGAGCTGTAAATTACGCGCGTCACCGCGAGCAACCGACAGCACATGCTTGCTTCAAAAGCAGTTGACCAAGATGCATGCTCCTTTTTCAAAGTGCAACAAGGAAGTATGATCACAAATGTTTGAACTTTCGGACAAACTCAACGAGACGCTCTTAAAAGTTGCTGCCATTATCGTTTTCATATCAAGCACACGCGTGGAACTGCGCAGTCTATCTTAAGATCGCCCCCAGCAAGTTTGAAGATATTGCACCTGACGCACGCATTTGGCTGCCGTGTCCAACGCGCGCAAAATTGACACTACGCATCTTAACGCGTTCATGAACGAGTCGTGCACGCGCTCGCGTATCTTGCAGCAAGCATACCGGCACCTTAAGAGTGCGTCTGAGAGTGCATGACTGATTGTATAGTTAGGTTTTTTTTTTTTGCAATGATACAAGCATGTCATGTTCTGTCTTTGTGTATAATAAAAGTGTAGTACTAGACTACAATGATGATACAGGCCTTGTTTATCTGCGGTTTTCTTGACCGATTTCATTGGACTGGCTGTCTGATCCAGGTGTTGTGGGCGTCAGGCTTTGTTCATTATCTGCATAAATAACACATAAAGTCAGATGATCCATGATCAGTGCAAGCTTGCAATCTCAGCTAAATTGATACTGTGCCATTTGTGGAAATAAGCTCATATTACACCTCCCCTTGAGTTAAATGATCAAGGTTTACCTTCCTCCTGTACTTTCAATCGTTTTCAGAGTATGGCTGTGCAAATACTACCTCCATGCTCCATGCTAGTGATAAACATTGAATCCTATGAGACCAGCTGGCGGCTAGAGAAAGGTAAAACTCAATCATTTAACTCACAGGGAGGTGTAATATGAGCTTATTTCCAAAAATAGCACAGTAGTAGTAGTAGTAGTAGTAGCCTTATGTCCCAGTATTGACAATTGTTTTGCAGTGGGTGGTACACTTCTCACACCCACACACACAACACATTTAACAGATAAAGAATTAAAAAAAAAATAAAGGTGGAGGGGTTAAGATAAAATAGTAATCTAAAAGAAAGCTCTACAGATTAAATCTTAAAATCGCTAAACAGTATCACTTCAACACTTGATTAGTCAAATAAGGTTTGATTGTACCACATTAAGATGGTACAAGTTGGTTACACATTTTACCATTTCCATACATGGATGCAATATACGCAATATACTGTATAATACCACAACGCAGATGATGTCCAGAATGATCCCGTTTTGGGCGAAGGTCCAACTCGGTCATGGCACAAATGTGACAGACATTGTCTTGTGTAGGGGTAGTCTGTATGGACATCAGTAGGCCGGTTTGGTCACAGTATCCCCTTTTTATTTCTGAAAATACAGATGTGGGAATTATAGCAGATCTTACAACAGATTACTTCTATTCATCTTCCACAATGTTCTGAATAAAACCAGTGTGTGTGTGTGTGTGAGTGAGAGAGTGAAGAACCCTATAGCACTTTATAGTATACACATGACAGACATAAACACATTAAGTACATAAAACAATAATTGAGGCTACTCTACATGAGGTTACTTGAATACTGACATTGATAACAAAAGTAGGCCTACTGCCCTACAAAGGCAAAATGCAACATTTTTAATCCGTGCTTAACATACCAAATCAGTTTAACTTATTTAACTGCATTACGTGACAATACAGAATTCAAGAGAGAGAAAATAGTCTCGGACCGCTCATGAACATAACTGGACAGATCTAGTCACAGAATGTTCTGAAGTTGAACTAGTATGCCAAGCACTGGGAGGTACTCTACCTCAAATATACTCTTGATATTCATACCATTTGCTAGTGACCAAGCTATCCACCTTGAATTCGCAAACTAATCACTTCATACTTGCTTGTTTTCTATGGTGTGATAAGTAACTGGTAATTTGTTGTGTAGTGATGCCTGCTAATGCTATTTTTCTAGCACTAGCACCCTCCTAGAAGAGTATCGCTGGTTGACGTCTCGACCCCATTCAAAAACTGGAGCGTCCGCCAACATTGTTATTGAACAACGTTGGTAATGTTTCTTAGCATACCATCTACTTTGTTTTGCCAACAAATGACTCGTTGTCTGCGGTCACTCTGACCGTGCTACTTCTTATGACAAATGCAACTAGCATTACCACGGTGAAAATGAGACCACGTAGCCGGCTAGTTCCAACGTTTTGTCAGGTTACACAACGGCAAATGCCTTTCAAAATTGTCTACATTACCTGTGAGAAAGTGTGTCAAACAACTAACACGATGATGGAGGAGATTTGGTTCCCGGAGCCCTTGTAGTGGATAGGCCGCGAGGAAGCCAAGAAGAACTTGGAGACAGCTGTCATCCTCAACGTATCTCGACAACATGCATCCACTCCTTTTAAAACTTCATGGCCAACAAGCTAATTTTACGAATACATTTTCCTAAAGATAAAACTCTAAGCCTTTCACTTGAAATGTTGACAGCGCTACAGTCCCAATCAATCACAACCCTTTTTGGTCATATTTCGAATAGAAGCAGCTTTCCTCCTTGATCCATTCATGTCATGTAGGAGGTGTTACGCTTCAGACCAAAGCAGTCGATAACACCAGATTGGCACTAGTCCCGCCCGTTTACGTCAGTGGTTCCGCCCACTGACTTTGATGGGTGAGATTGACAGATTAATTTAATTAATTATGTGCTGAAACACACGTAACATGAAATAATTAAATAAATTAATTAAATTATTAATTGAATTGCAAAATAAATATTTAACATTACATTATATAAATTGCCATTTAATTCATAAATTATATATTTAATGCCAATTTTAATTATTTAATTCTACTTTAAATTAATTAATGACACATGTAATTAATTATTTGTTGGTGTATTTATTTAATTAAACGTGGCTCATTTGGCGTTCCATATCTTCCATCCTTCCATCTCTCCTTTCATCCCCCTCTCTTTCCCTCCTTTCCTCCCTCACTCCTTTCCTTCTTCCTCTCCGCCCTCCCCCGTCCGCTGAGTTCCTGCAGTGTTGAGTTTTGCTGTCGTTTAACTAGCTTTCATGCTCCCTCCATCCCTCCATCTCTCCTTTCCTACTTCTCTCCTCCCCCCCTATCTCTCTATTCCTCTCTCCCTCTTCTTCCCTCCTCCTCTCCTCTCTCCCCCTCTCTGCTGAGTCCCTGCAGTGGAGAGTGCTGCTCCATCCTCCCTCCATCCTTCCATCTCTCCTCTCCTCTCCTCTCCTCTCCTCTCTCTCTCTCTCTCTCTCTCTCTCTCTCTTTCCCTCTCTCTCTCTCTCTCTCTCTTTCTCATCTTTCTTTCTCTCCCTTCCTCCTCTCATCCATCTCTCCTCCTCCGCTGAGTCCCTGCAGTGGTGAGTGCTGTGGCCGTTTAACCCGTTTTCAAAGGATGATGGATGCTGACGCTCCGCGGCTCGCCACCAGAATTTCAAAAAGTGTGTCAGAGCGCCTTTGTCACAGTCCATTCCTCTGCCATTAGGGCCACCAGAAGAAGTGACGCACCATGAGCACCACAAACTGTTTGGAGGCTACTCACTCTCTGAGTCATTGGAAGAGGCGTGTGTGTGTGTGCGTGTGTGTGTGTGTGTGTGTGTGTGTGTGTGTGCGTGCATGTGCATGTCAGTGTGGGTGTGCATGTGTGTGCGTGTGTGTGTGTGCGTGCGTGTGTGTGCGTGTGTGTGCGTGCATGTGAGCGGAGTGTGCCTAATTTTGACAGCATGAAAATGCATATATGTTTGGAGTGTGTTTTTTGTGTGTGTGTGACAGAGAGAGAGAAGAGAGAGAGAGAGACAGGGAGGGAGGAAGAGTGTCAGAGAAAGAGAGTGAGTGTACCCCATTGTTGCTGCTGTCTTTCATCATGGCTGGAATTCCCCACAGTGTGGGATGAGGTGGATAGGAGGGAATGCTGGGAAAGAGACAGGGAGATGGGAAGAGAGATGAGGAATGCTGAGAAGAAGGAGGAGAATAGAGAGATGAGAAGGAGAACACAGCAGAAATGAGAACAGTAGAGGAGAGAAAAGAGGTGATAGACATACAGTGTTGGGTGGAAAGGAGGAAAAGAGGTGTAGACAGAGAAGAGTGGAGGAGAGGATAAGAAACGAGAGCAGAAGAAAGGAGAGGGAACGAGAAAGAAGAAAGAAAATAAGAAAGAAGGAAAGGAGAGAGGGGGTTAGAGTAAGGACCTCCTTGTTGTAGGTGAAGAGGAAGAATAAAAGGAATAAAATAAGAATGAATAACAGAATAAAGAACAGACCAGAAATGGTGGTTGGGGAGAAAACAGCAGGAGAGATGAAGAGAAAAAAAGAAAAGAAAGAAAGGCAAGAGCAGAATGAAAGGAAGAAGTGGATGTTTGTGTGTAGTAGCCTGCTGAGTTGCGCTGAGGGACTCTGGTGATAGAAGAAGAGCAAGACAAGACTGAAGATAGAAAAATGAAAGAAGAGAAAAGAACAGAGCAAAATAAAGAAAAAAACAAAAGTGGAAGATGGTATGTGGCGGGCAAGTGAAGTGTGAAGGAGTGTGGTGAGAGAGCGAGAGAGAGAGAGAGAGAAGAAGAAGAAGAAGAAGAGTCGAGGAAGAAGACAGTAAAAAAACCAAGTTGGAGATAAAAGAATAAAAGATAAGAAACAGATAAAAGAATAGAACAGAAAGAAGCAGAAATAGGCAGTAGAATGGAGCAGAAGAAGAGCAATAAAGAAGTGGAGAAAAATAAAGAAGACTTCAGGCTTCGTGTTGGTGGGCCACTGTTGTGTTGAGGAGTTGTGCAGTGAGTCTGAGGCCACAGTATAGCAAAGAACATGAAAAAAGAGGGGGTGAAAGAAAAGAGGAGAAGAGAAAAGAACAGAATATCAATGAAGAGGATAAGAGAAAAGAACAGAACATCAATGAATAGGAAAAAAGTGGATGATGTTGGTGCCACATGATGGTCATCTGGGCTGCACTGAGAGAGTGTGGTGATGGGGAGCAGTGGAAGAGAGG
>NW_026946067.1:0-20367 GCF_034702125.1 Engraulis encrasicolus
AAATAATTTTAAAAGGTTTAAAGGAAAATGCAAAAAAAAAAAAAAAAATTATTTGAGTACTTTTGACACCTCTATTTGTGCCTTGTGCCATCATGTTTCCAAATCATGCAGAAGCAGTCTGTCATGGCTGACTGTCATGGCTATACACACACACACACACACACACACACACACACACACACACACACACACACACACACACACACACACACACACACACACACACACACACACACACACACACCAAGATGCCTTTAATATGTGACGAGTCCGACCAACCCTCGCAAACATCATGTGCAAACAGATTCCAATTTTGTAAATAGGTTGACTGCCAGCCAGTACATGATTGCTATTTGCTTACGCCTCCTTCCTTGCAAACAAATTTTCATCATTTTGTTTGTCACATATGTGACATCTGTGTGTTTACAGTCTAGATGCGGCAAGCTACCCTAAACATCAAGAACGAGTTATTTATATCTTGTCACGAAAGAATGATAAATAACACTCACTAAAAAAATGAAAATGCTGCAAAATGTAGTGGTGCACAACCACGAACCCATACACACAATCCACAAACTTTTTTTTTTTTTTTAAATCCCACAAGGGCCTTCAATGTCACAAGCAACCAGGGGTGTAACAACACATTTTGGGACCTTTGTACAATCAGCTCCAATGGACCCCCCCCAAGCCATATTATCTTCATAATTTGGACTGTGTGTGGGCCCCCTATCTACTCTATGGGTGCCGACAGGGGGATGGGGGGTGGATGGGGGGGCAGAATTGGGTCCTCATTACATTGTATCAATGGGGCTGGGGGGCCCTTTAAGATGACTTTGTTCTTGTCCCGGCTAAAATTATCAGCGCCTTGAACAGCACCCCTGTAAGCAGCAGTGTTGATGAGAGTAGAGTAGAGGGTGTGTGTGTTTTGAATCTAATCGGAGCTGAAGGGAGAGGGGCAGATGGTGGCTGATTCGATAATTGACCATAATTCTGATGGTGAGCGACGTGAGCGCCATTCCTGTTAGCTGAGCTGTGGGAGCGTCTGAATCTCGTAGATTAATCAGAGTTGTGACACACAGGCGAGATTGATGCTCCTAAAAAGAGATGGCACTTTTGAAGTTTTTTTTCCCCTCCCCTCCCCACCTTTTTTTTCTTGTTCTTTTTTTCTCTCCTCAGCATCTTTGAGTTCAGACTCTCTTGCCGCCCTCCTTTTGACTGATGTTTTTAATTGCGTACGCCTCGTCTCTATTTCTTCAATTTCAGCAGCGTGAGGGTGAGCGCGCGAGTGGCATTAATAATTTATGGATATTCTAATTAAAATCTGTCTGAACCATTTTACAGTGTAAACACAATTGATCTTCTTTTAATTAAGTTTTAAACATCATTGATGGAATACAAAATCGAGGGTGAATATGAAATGACACATCAATGGCTTCCGAAGCCGCTCAATACACAAAATGTTACTCTGATTAACATAGACCTTCCCGGCACTCCTTCCCCTGTGAGCTATTGACATGGGGGGAAGGAGGGAGGGAGAGAGAGAGAGAGAGAGAGAGAGAGAGAGAGAGAGAGAGAGAGAGGAATTTCATTACTTGCTCCTGTGCCAAGCAGAATATTTAAAAATGGGGAACGTTCAATGTTTTTTTCAGTAGTGTATTTTCCAATAATGAGAAAAGTAGCAATATAAAGGCTTGTAGTAAATACTTTTAGTTGGTATTTTCTTTGATATTATTAGTTTAGCAGTGTATGATGTTGTTAATATTATCAGCACAACACATTATCATAGTTGCTATTTACGCATCGGACGACTAAATAATGCGACTGCATGGCTTGCCTACCATATCTGGCCATAACCCTGCCTTATTTCATAATTCCAGTTGCTCAAATGTGATTAGCCACAATAAAACAGGCCACAAGTAGGCCCGGGGATGTGTTGAATTAATCATAGATTCTGGTACTGCACTGTAAAACAAGAAAAAAGTAAGTTTCCCTGCTGCCATACATCTTGAATTGATTGAGTTAACTTATAAACTTAAAGGGACACTGTGCAGGAAATGGTGAAAAAGGGTACTGCGACTTTGCTGCTCATCGAAACTGGGCTGCCTATTGCCAAATTTGATCTTTACAAGAAAGTTTACTTAGTAGTAAACAAATATTTTCTAGTATGGTCCAAGCACAGTCATTTTTGCAGCTAAAAATGGCTATTTTTTACCATGGAGAAGATCCCCCTTTTCATGTATGAAAAGTGCTATTTTCCCAGTCAAGTCTTGCAGTACCTTTTTTGACCATTTCCTGCACAGTGTCCCTTTAAAAAAAGTACCCATGATTAGAGGTGAGTAGTTATGTCATGTAGGGAAGTGCTCAGGGAAGAGATGAGACTCCGCACCCATCAACCGCATTGCATGCATTCACAAAGGCACAGCCACTGAATAGGATAATGCTATACCTAGCAGGCTCATTCACGTCACGTAACGTTTTGGGTGAAAACCTTTCTTCAGACGTCAGGTTTTCACCCAAAATGTTACGCAGTAAATAAAGAGTGGGAGCAGAAAAATCCTTGTTCAAGCAAACCTTTTCATTTTTATCTTCGTCATTTGGTTATCCTGCTCCTAGGTAAGACGATTTTGGATGTGCAGCCTTTACTGTAAACTACTCCCTCTATTTCAGGGCCCGGAGCATGGCATGCTCCTCCAGCACTATTATGCTCGTCATCTAGCCTGGTAAACCAGCGCCACCTGCTGGGCGCCGACATTTTTCAGCTGCCAGTGGGTCTGGCCTCGGATCTGAGAACGTTTTGAACACTGTGCCCTGAGTTTGGCAAAACCAATTACAACGCAGAGATTTGTTTTGAATCAAAGCGGGCGGGGTTTTGAGGGAGTGACGACGAAGCTTGCAACACCGTTGGGAAAGCACATCAACGGCAAAGATCGCCGATTGGTCAGAGCGCCGGCACGGTTTGAAAAAAACAACAGGTTGTTCTCATCAGCAATCGTCCGAGGTATCGTTCATCGGGGCCAGACTAAATTACTCCGGTCTCACATTTAGGCTGGTTTACCAGGCTACTCGTCATCAGCGTCATTTAAGTCGGCCTTGCCTGCTTCTTTGTGCCTGTTGAAAACAAGAAAAAGAAAATCCTGAATCCTGAATCTCCTAGTCAATGTCCATTGGAATATAGAGCATTACTCCTTTTCCATTGTATCCACTCAATGGAAATGTGACTCTGTGACGAGGAGGCCCTTTTCACTGATTGAAAGCCTTTTGACTGTAACAGGCACTAAGATTAGTGGGCAAAGAGGTTACGTGAAGAGTGAATACGTGTAAGGAATGAAACAGGCTGGAGGGATGAGCGAGATGGAGAGTAAGAAAAAATAAGTATGGTAATAATGTGGAAGGAGGTGGAAGAAATAAAGGGGAAGGATTGAGCAGGAAGCAATGAGAGGGAGGATGGGAGGGATGGATGGATGGGGGTGTAGGAAGAAGAGTACAGGAGGAATGAAGAAGAGGATGCAGCCAGAAGGAGGAAGAGGAGGCTCTGCATGGAGACAGCCAGGGGTGGTTGTAGACAGGGGCCAGAGTGGGCCCCTTGTAAATTTCCCCCCTGGCCCCTGTTGTGGCCCCTGTGCTGAACAGCCACTTAAAATATTAATGTTAAACTGCAACATGATATACTGGTTGTATATTATATACAAAGCGGATTCCAAAAAAGTTGGGACACTTGGTATTTTGTGAATAAAATCAAAATGCTTGCATTTTCAAAACATTCAATCCATGCATAAGATGCACAATGGCACAAGGTGAACATAGGAACAGTTAAAATGAGGCAAAACCATTGTTTTGAGGGAAATATGTGGTCATTTAAAATTTGACCCATGCAACAAATCTCAAAAAAGTTGGGACAGGGCCAAAAGATGTTGTAATAGTTGGATAATTCTAAAAAAGAACACAAGGAGGAATATTTTGAAAGGAACTATATTGACTGCCAACATGAATGCACAAATAAAATACCACCACAGAGAGGTTGTGGCACTCGTAGCGAAGATTTTGAGGGACTAATTACTGATCTATTACACAGAAAGATTGAATTATCAAAATTGCAGGCATATAAGGCCTATTTCTGTAATGTAGAGTTCTGTAAAATCATTGCATGAGTTATGAGATCATGACATACCCATCGTCAATAAGCAAACTATAACACTCCAACAATGACAGCTGCTGAAAAAATGACCATAAACACAACACTTGATTAAGACACATGATGCAGACATTAAACAGTGTTGCAAGTGGCAAAGCTCATTCTAGATGGACCTAGGAGACATGTGAAACTGTCCTCTGATTACAGAATGGAAAATATTTCATTATTTTTTAAAATCATGGAGTCATGCACCCTCCAGGTTATGAAGAAAATGAATACTTCAGCTTGATTTAGTGGTCAGTCTGAAAGACAGCATATATGATGGTAAAGGGGTGCAGAGATACCTTGGTTATGGTCTTCTTATTCATGTAGAGCATTCAAATGAGGGCTGAATGATATATTCAGACTTTAAACAGCATACATAGCTACCAAGGCATTATATTTTGGAGCACAGCCTTTAGATATTGCCCCACAATGATGGCAAATTTCAATCTCTACTATGTTCCAACAGTGTGGTTCCATCATACGAGTAAACAGGTGACACAATTGTTTTCTTGCAGTCAGGATATGCCACATATTAAGCATAACAAGAAGGTAAACAAGTCAAAGAACACACCTATCAGTTGAGCAGCTGAAATCATGTCTCGCATATCAAAATATCTATTTTTAAAATAAAATCATGCCATCAGTCAAAGTATTTAACTGTTCAGTCTCGTCCCCTGTGTTGTGTTTAGTCTTATCCAATATAAAAAGCATTTTATTGGCCCTGTCCCAACTTTTTTGAGATTTGTTGCAAGGGTGAAATTTTAAATGATCAAATAATTACCTCAAAACAATAATTCTGCTTGACTTTAACAACTGATATGTTGTCTGTACATAATGTTCTACCTTATTCACATATTGAATGTTTTGAAAATGCCAGCATTTTGATTTTATTTACAAAATACGAAGTGTCCCAACTTTTTTGGAATCCGCTTTGTATTCATAACATTAAAAATTGATCTCTTTTGGCAATTTATGTGTCCGCCCTGAAATAGCACTCCACCTTAGCACCCCTGGTAATTTTGGTCTAGATCCTGCATGCAGACAGGACTGCGGAGCGGAGACAGATAGCGGTGAGCTAGCGGTACCAGTGAAGAAGAAGTGGGTAAGCCGTGGCTAAACCTCCACCTCCTTCTCCCCTGTCTCCAGAGACCCAGTAGAAATCTATAGACTTGCCCTTTAAACGACTTTGATGCAGTCATGGTGGGAGTCGTAGCTATAGACTGCGTGTTGTTGTTGGTATTGAATTCATACTGAGTGTATTAAGTTTCCACTGCGATATGATCGATATCCCTGTTTGTTGCCCGAGTAACATAAATGAAAAACAACACAATTGATAAAGCCCTGGTCTGGTCGTCCCCTGGGGGGGAGGAGCATGTAAATTGGCATGAATATGTTGATTCTATAGGTGGGCTGTAATGAAGCAGAGGCAGCCAGATGTCTAGCGCAGCCGTGAGGGCACCTGGATAACAACTCACCTGAACACCCGAGGAATACTCAGAGTAAACCTGACCTCAATTGAAGACTCAATTGCGAATAGTTGGGGAATACACAGAGCAAACCTGACCTCACGTGAGGACTCTCTCCAAACGCTAATGTAATGTGAAGATTACTTTACATTACCTTACACCTCTCACTAAAGCTACTTAGTTATTTTAAGTACAGGGTGTTGGTTACAGTCCCTGGAGCAGTGTGGGGTAGGGTGACTTGCTCAAGGTTACCTCAGCCATGGAGGGTGTGGTAGGGAGTGGAAGGGTGGGATTCGAACCGGCAAGCCTTTGATCTACATCCCATCTCCCGAACCACTTGGCCAGGAATTCCCTATATAGCATGGAAAACACATAGCCAACCTGTCCTCACCTGGCAACTCCCTCAGAACATCTCAGCATACAGTATAGAATACATTTACAGTACACAAACAGAAAACGTGCACGCACGCTCACGCACTCTGCAAAGTACAATCATAAAACACACACACACACACACACATACACACACACACACACACACACACACACACACACACACACACACACACACACAAACACTTTGGAAAGTACACTCATAACACACAGATGAGACACACACAGATATAGCTAGAAGACACACACACTCTCTCTCTCTCACTCTCTCCCTCTCGTACAGTAAACCATGTAATGGTGACGTAACGTTCATAATAAATAGACATGGAGGTGCTACCAGTAGGCAGTGTTGCCAGATTGGGCGGGTGCCCGCGGGTAAAAACGGGAAAAAATGGCCATTTGGCGTTTTTTTTTTTCAGTCGTTTTGGGCCCATAGAAGTCAATGTAATTTGTTGAATTTGGGCAGAATTTAGCACATTTTGGTGGTTTTTGAGAAGCTTTTGGGCCGGATTTGGTCAGACACATCTGGCAACACTACCAGGAGGTGTGGGTATAATGAAAAAACGTTCCCGTTGTGAGGGTTTTCATCACCAGAGACATCCACTCATACTAGCTATTCTGTCCTCAGTAGGCCACACGTCATTTTAATAATAATATGTCAAAGTGCGTCAATAAAAGTTTGAAACAGATACATAAAATGATGGAGACTCAGCCAGCACCAGGGCACAGGTTCCAAAACATCTCTCTCAATTTTGGTTCAATAGTGTTCTCATTGACAGATCTTGTCTGGAAGGGTGGCTGGGCTCTATGCCACACACACAGACACAGACACGCACACACACACACACACACGTTCACTCATGCTATCTCTCTCTCTCTCTCTCTCTCTCTCTCTCACACACACACACACACAAACACACACACACTGGTCTGGACGGGTGGCTGGGCTTTATGTTACACACACACACACACACACACGCACGCACACACACACACGCACGCACGCACGCACACGCACACACACACACTATAGTCTGGAGGGTGGCTGTTGGGCTTTACGTTTAGAGACACATCTGTCTTCACCAGTTCTCATTCTTGAAAATTATTTGTGCCATAGCAGCCTTCTCTGGAAGAATGGATGAATGAGACACACACATCACACTCACGCACTCACGCTCACACACAGACACACAGACACACAGACACACAGACACACACACACACACACACACACACACACACACACACACACACACACACACACACACACACACACACACACACACACACACACACACACACACACACACACACACACACACACACTTCCCTTTCCTTCCAAATGGTTCTATGAACCCCCTCATACTGAGAGAGATAATACAGTAAGACAGAAACAAAGAAAGAGGGAAAGAAAGAAAAAGAGGAAGAGAGAGGGAATGCCCCCACTGATAAAGTTAGTGATATGGAGAGAGAGAGAGAGAAAAGGAGTGATAGACAAAAAGAAAGAGGAGATGAGATTATGTGTGTGTGTGAGTGTGTATGGATGTGATTGTGTGTGTGTGTGTGTGTGTGTGTGTGTGTGTGTGTGTGTGTGTGTGTGTGTGTGTGTGTGTATTTCTACCTACATGTGCGTGTGTGTGTGTGTGAGTGTGTGAGAGATTGATGATGAGGAGATTAAGGGTTATTGTCCTGCAGGTGTTGGCACTGCTCACACTGGCTGCCCCTCTGCACACACACACACACACACACACACACACACACACACACACACACACACACACACACACACACACACACACACACACACACACACACACACACACACACACACACACACACACACACACACACACACACACACACACACACACACACACACACACACAGCCAGATCGTACCCCTGCTTGCTCTGGTATCCATGAGGCCAAGGGCTACCATCTGTGGCCTGTCTCTTCCTCAGCTGCTGAGCCAATCCCTAATCCTGTGATGGCAGCACTGTGTCAGCAATGGACTTCCTTACTGTTTACTGTTTGCTGTGTGTGTGTGTGTATCTGTGTGTGTGTGTGTGTGTGTGTGTGTGTGTGTGTGTGTGTGTGTGTGTGTGTGTGTGTGTGTGTGTGTGTGTGTGTGTGTGTGTGTGTGTGTGTGTGTGTGTGTGGTGTGTGTGTGTGTGTGCACAGCACTCTCTGCCCCTGCTCCATGCCAAGCCTAGTGGAATTGGCTGGGCTGGCTGGCTGGGCTGGCAGGAGAGGAAAGGTCAATTGTCCTCGCTGATGCAAGGATGCTGGGCCAGCCGGACACGACTCCACCAGCCCACTGGACCAACCCTTATCCACTCTGTGTGTGTGTGTGTGTGTGTGTGTGTGTGTGTGTGTGTGTGTGTGTGTGTGTGTGTGTGTGTGTGTGTGTGTGTATTTGTGTATATGTGTGTGTGTGTGTGTGTATATCTGTGTGTGTGTGTGTGGAGGTGGGAAGGGTGGAAAGGTCAATGGCCCCTGCTGATGCAAGGATGCTGTGCCGCCCCCGACACGACCCAACCAGTCCACTGGACCAGCCCCTATCCACCGTCTCTGCCTGTCCGGCCTCCCTCGGCCTCCTGGCTTTTATCCCTCCCTTGCTGTTTCTCTGCCCTCTGTGCTTCGAAGAACAAACTTAATAGAAAGTTAGCTAGCCACACCATTACTGCCCTACAAAGCAAAAAGGCAGTAACTGCATTGCTGTTTAAAATGACAAACTATAACTGTAATGTCATATATCAAAGTCTACAGATAAATTAAATGATTGATTCGGAAAAAGGGTGGTAATATAAAGTAACAAAACTGTCACATTTCAGTAATATCCCAAAAACCACTTATACTGGATTGAAGCATCATTTTAAAGTCAGTTACTGCCTTTTTGCTTTGTAGGGCAGCATATCTGGTTGGAAATGGGGTAGCCCCATAATACAGTAAATAATACAGTAAATAATACAGTAAATAATACGTAAATGGCAGATGAGAGATTCCACTGACTAGCATTAACTTATCAATTTAAACAAAAATGTATTATATATATACATAATTTATTTATCAGCCACGTTTCCGCTGCACCCCTAAGGGGGGCCTGCGGCACCTAGGGTGCCCCGGCACCCCTGTTGAGAAACACTGGCTTAGTGCAATGCAACAATGATTACAACTGTAAAACCGTACATTTCGGTTTAAATAAGTATATTTTTGTGCTTTTGTGGATGGCGCCTTTAAAAAAAAGAAAAAAAAGAAGGCATTCGCAATGCATTCTGAGAAATTGGTCTTACCCCTCCATTTGAAGTGTGCCTCTGGAAAATCTCCATTTCAAGTGTGCCTCTGGAAAATCTCCATTTGAAGTGTGCCCTGGAAAATCTCCATTTGAAGTTCCCCTTACCTCTGCGTCTAATGTGAATTGAGACACCACTACCCCTACACGTGAGCGCCCAAAACGGAGGGGAAGGGGAAAGGCGTAGGGCGAAGCGGTGAAATTGGATTCAGCCCTAGTCAGCAGTACTTAGGGCTATGTGTAGGGATGTGTAGTGAGGGGCACCCTGGATTCAGAAAAGTGAATGTGAAAGCCCATTGGGAAACTCCAACTCCCATTGTCATTGTGACACAGCACTCCACAGCACACAAGTGAACACTGCACACTGCACACAACGAAATTGCATTTATCCCTCACCCGTGCAAGGGGGCAGCCCTCAGTGGCGCCCCATGGGGAGCAGTGCGGTGGGACGGTACCATGCTCAGGGTACCTCAGTCATGGAGGAGGATGGGGGAGAGCACTGGCAGAAGCTACAATCCAGTGCCACATATTCCAAATTACCTGGTTTTACCTGTTCAATAAAGGCATTCATTTGCACAAGTAAACACAGGTCTTTTGGAATTTGGGGCACTGGATTATAACTTCGGAATCCTGTTCGCCAATCACTGCTATGTACTGCCGACTCACAATGCCCCAGCATACAGTAGAATCACCATTTCTTTTTATTTTTTTTAAAATCTATTTTTATCACACACAAGACAGAATTGCATTCTTGGCTCAAGATACAGATTTTTGTTGTTTTAAACATTTCAAATTGTACCCCCCACCCCCCCCCAGAACCACTGTGCGCCGTCTAGATTAAAGAGCAAATAAGAAGATTAATAATGAGCAAATACAAACATTAGTGAGTCATTCATACACATACAGTATACATCTTAGATAAAAAAGGGGGGAAAACAAAAATGATGACCATTTCTGCATGAGTTCTGTGTTGTGCTATAATAGGGCCGAGTTAATGGGCATGTGTATTTACACGTACGCCTCAGCAGCTAGCGCTGCACATTAATTCATCAGCACGTGCCGTAAGCGTACTCACGACCTTGGCATGTACCCCGATGCCCACGAGCGCAGTAGTGTGGGGCATGCCCTCGCCCAGCCTTTCTGGCTACGCTAGGTTTAAAAAAAATAAAACATTATTTAGTGATATAGGCTATGGCAGACATACTATAATATAAGTCTTGCATCTGATTTCATGTAATTTGATTTCATTCTTTGTTTCTTTTTGTCTGTCTTCTGTCGTCTGTCTTCCTTTCTTTCATAATTTTCTTTTTTTCATTCATTTTTTTTTAGCTTTTAATGACTCTTGTGGTGGTGAAAGTCGTCACACAAATCTGGGCATGTTGTTTGAAAATGAATCAACACAAGCACTTTTCCCTCTTGCATATTGATGGGCGTTGCCGTGGAGATTCCATTACACCAAACAAATCAGATTCATTTTATGACTCACTAAGACGTTATGGAATCACCAAAGCCATGAAACTCCGGAGGGGGAGAGGGAGAAAAATTACAGTAATGAAATTAATTGGATATGATTGAGAAGTGCAGTCTTTTACGAATTGACTTGAGGAGGAGGGGGAGAGGAAGCGTGTGTGGTTGTGTGTGTGTGTGTGTGTGGGTGTTTCTGTTTGTGTGTGTGTATATGTGTGTGTGTGTGTGGGTGTTTCTGTTTGTGTGTGTGTATATGTGTGTGTGTGTGTGCGTAGGGAAGCAGACAGAGGGGAGGGACAAAAGGCTCAGGTGGTGGGTGGGGTTTTGAAGATATTTGTCCTTATGTTTTTTTGTTGTTGTTTATAAACACGGTGTTGTGGGGAGGGGCAAGACACTGGCAGCCAAGCCACGTGAGCTAGTTGTTTGACCAACAGCGGTTTCCAACAATCAGAGGTTGACTTGTGCACACCCAGGGTCGTGAAGGCAGGGGAAAACAAAAATTGAGAACCCATGTATTACATTGTACAGTATGTATTAAGAGGGGGGGTGGCCTTTCAGATGACTCTGTCCTTGGCCCGACCACAGCTGTCAGCGGCCCTGTGCATCACACAAGAGGATGTGTGTGAATGAGTGTGTGTGTGTGTGTGTGTACTGTATGTGTGTCTGGGAGCTTTAGGCGTGTGTGTGTGTGTGTGTGTCTACTCGAGTTGTTGTGCCGTGGCGGTGGCAGTGATTTTCAATGTTGTGTAAACCTTTATTAGATGCCAGAGATGTGGACTTGTGACTTGTGACTCGGACTGACTTGTGACTTGAGTCACAAATGACTCGACTTGAGACTTGACTTGCCAATATTAGGAATGACTTGTGACTTGACTCGACTTGTACGCTATTGACTCGAGACTTGACTCGACTTGACAGTTTTAGCTTGCAATGACTTGCAATAGTGCTCCAAGTCAATGAGTATATATATTTTTTTTGCATTTGTGTGTGAAAAAATGCACGAAAGAAAGAAAAACTAAATTATTTACCTTTAACCATAGTCACAAACCATGCTTAAAAAAAAAAAACATGATCAATTGTAGGTTGCATGGTCACCCAAAAAACATGAAAGCTTGTCTACAGCCATGGTGTAATGGTTATGGAGTTGGACTGAAGATCACATAGTTGCAGGTTTGAATCCCACCCTCAGACTCACCTCTCCCTACACCTCCATCCATGACTGAAGTGCCCTTGAGAAAGGCACCTAAACCCACATTGCTCCAAGGACTGTCACCAATATGTGCGTTGGATAAAAGAACAGTTAAGTGTAATTTAATGAATAATTATAAACCGTGGTAAAACCATGGTTAGTTTTCATAGTGAAAACATGGTTCAGTTAAACCTAGTCAAACCACAAAACAATGCCGAACCATGCTCAAAAAAACTGAAATCATGGTATACCATGGTTGATTTTCATAAGGGACATGACTGGCGAAGGGGGACATCCAAAGCAGTGTGGAGATGTAATGAATGTATGACCAAAGGTAATTGTCAATATTGCACATAAAATCCAAGGTGACTTGTTAAGGACTTGGAAAAAATAAGACTTGGACTTGGACTTGACTTGGCTTTGGCACGACTTGGACTTGGACTTGACTTGGTCAAATGTGTCGTAACTTGTGACTTGACTCGGACTTGATTGGAAGGACTTGAGACTTACTTGCGACTTGCAAATTAGTGACTTGGTCCCATCTCTGTGAGTATGTTAGTGTGTGTGTGTGTGTGTGTGTGTGTGTGTGTGTGTGTGTGTGTGTGTGTCTGGGTGTATGTGTTGTGCGGTGGCAGTGATTTTCAGTGTTGTGTAAACCTTTATTAGATGCCGTGACCGCTTGTGTGTGTGTGTGTGTGTGAGTGCGCTTGTGTGTGTGTGTGGGTGTGTGTTGTGCCGCGGCGGTGATTTTCAGCGTTGCGTAAAGCTTTATTAGATGCCCTGACAGGCTCATTCCTCATCTTGACATCCGCAAACAAAAGCCCCCACTGCTGCCAGGGTCACACACGCACACACACACACACACACCCATACACACACACACACACGCACACACACACACACACACACACACACACACACACACACACACACACACACACACACACACACACACACACACACTCCGCTTCCGGGGTCACTGCGGCCTTGAGCTGAGCTGAACACACACTCCGCCGGGGGTCACTGTGGGCTCAGGCTGAGCTGGGCTGGGCTGGGCACAAGCTTGTGGTGACCTTGATCGCGTGACCTTCACCAGGAGGTCAGTGAAGGGGGATGCTGCTGCTGCTTCTGCTTCCCTCCTCATTTGGGAATGTCAAAAGGGCAGGAGAGTACGCCATGCTGGGGCCCTACAAACAGCGGTGTAGTCTACTTTTTTGAAGTGGGTATACTGTATATTTGAGCATTTTTTTAAGTGGGTATACTGTATATATTTGTGCTATTCAAAACAATGGATCAATCAATTTTAAGTGGGTATACTGAAATCCCTGAAATTTAGAAGTGGGTATACCCCGTATACCCGCGTTCTACGTAGACTACACCACTGCCTACAAAGCAAAAAGACAGTAACTGTAGAGTTGCAAAATGAGTAAAATCACTTTAGAATTACACTGCAGTCCGGTCTACTGCCTCTTTTCCACTGCCGGTTTTCTGGTAGGCATACAGCGACAAAGCACGACTCGGCTGCCACTTTTTGCTTTTCAAATTCACATTTTGTGTCAATTGTTAGATGTGTCGTGTTACAAAAAGAGTAATAATAAACATAGAAATAAACAATAACAATAACAATGAAATAAAAACTGTTTTTGAGTCGTATTCAAGCCACATTCCCTGTTTGTGATGAGTATTTGGCTGCGTTGTAAATGTAAAATACATTTCAAATAAGAATAATTAATGCACAATTTTTAAAGGAGCACTCCTGCCTATCAATATGCATGTTTATTGCTCACGCTATCCTTGACTTGTCAATACTCGGTGATGCATTTTTCGTCTCAGCTGTTCCCGAGATTCTAAGGGGGCAGATTTTGTTTACATTTAAAACCTTCTTAACTTAGACCTACTCCAGTTGTCTGCTGATGGTGCATAACCCTTTGGATGTTTTTGGATGTTTTTGGGAATAAATAACAATGTTTTTTTGAAATGTAAACAAACACCTGCCCCCATTACAATGACCAGGATCTCAGAAAAGGCTGAAGAAAAAAAAAAATCTCAGGTACTGACAAGTACAGGGTAGTGTGAGCCTTACAACTGCATGTTGAAATTGGCTGGAGTTATCCTTTAATAATACACATGTTGTGTCACATCCCAGACACTGTGTTACAATCACCTTAACACAATGCATGTGTCAAAAAAAGACACATTCCTTCTTACGGTACATACACACCAAGATATTCGCGTTCGCTTAACGTGTCCGGGAGCATTGCGAGTCCGAGAGGTTCGCGGGCTGTCTTGCACAGTCAGCGTCCACGTTCTATCCACGGGCAGCAGCCATTCATTTTCAGTGGAATCTGCTCATTGAACACGGACGTCCACGCAGGAAAATAGACTCGAGTTCAATTTTCAAGGAGCATCGCGGACATGTCTGGTCGGGCCGGACATGAGCCACGCTTACACCGCGCTCCTGTGTGCAAGGCATGATCTGTTTACGTGTATTCTAACCGTTTCGGATTGATACCGGATATGTTCAGTGGACGTTAAGTGGACGTCCATGCTTGCGGTGTGTATGCACCGTTAGAGTATAACCCCCACCTTTATCTCCACCCTCTTAGCACCCTCTGTCTTAATGTAATAACGACTACCGACCCGCCAGGTTGGTGGGGGGAGTAATTAACCAGTGCTCTCTTCCCATCCTCCTGCATGACTGAGGTACACTGAGCATGGAACCATCCCGCTGCACTTGCCCCCTTGCACGGGTGAGGCATAAATGCAATTTTGTTGTGTGCAGTGTTCACTTGTGTGCTGTGGAGTGCTGTGTCAAAATGACAATGGGTTGGAGTTTCCCATTTGGGCTTTCACTTATCTCCACCCTCTTAGTACCCTCTGTCCAAATGTCCAAACACACCCCCTCGCCTTTCCACCTCTCCCTCTACCCCACCACCACCACCACCACCACCCGTCCTCTAGGTCAGTGGTTCTTAACCTTTTTTTCTTGAGCACCCCCTAACCTGTACCCAAGACAAGCCGCGCACCCCCAACCCACGCGTCTATGCGTGTATGCGTACTAAAAATTATTTGAGTGATCAATTACAATGATTCTAGCTTTAGACATTAATCAATGCTTTATTGACTTTATATGGGGACCAAAACATGTTTTAATTTGGTCTTAATTTGGCCTAATTATAACGTTTGGAAGCAGAATTTTCGTCACAACCTCAACACAAACAAAATTCCGCGCACCCCTTAAAATCTCTGGCGCACCCCCAGGGGGTGCCCGCATCTAAGGTTAAGAACCACTGCTCTAGTTAACACTGTCCTCTTCCTAACCTCTACTCAACCCAACACCTCTTGTTCCCTTCACCCCTACATCTCTTCACGTCTCCCTCAGCTCTCTCTCACTCTCCTCATCCTCACACTGCCATCTCCCCACCATCTCCTCTCTCAATTCCCATCCCCTCTCCACCCTTTCCTCTCTAGTCCCATCCTCTCTCTATTCCCACCCTCTTCTCTCTCTATTCCCATCCTCTCTCCCCCATCTCCTCTCTCCATCCTCTCCTCTCTCCACCCTCTCCTCTCTCCACCATCTCTTCTCTCTATTCCCATCCTCTCTCCACCATCTCATCTCTCTATTCCCATCCTCTCTCACACACACACACACACACACTACCTCCCCATCCTCATCTCTCCAGCTCTCTCTCCCCCCTCACCTCCACACACACACACACTCCTCATACTCGTCTCTCGCCCACCCCACCCCCCTCTTCAGCAGACAGCCATATATCCCATTTAAGATGGCAGCCGCAATTAGGTGGCGAACATTAAAGTCATAATCGCGGACATAAAGAAAGTCCCCCCAGATCCTTCCTTTTCATTTTCCTAATGTGTCAACCTTAGACCTACCATCCGACCCTTCCTTATTCACTTTTACGTGTTTCCACCTCTTTAACCTCTGGCAGTTTTGGTGTGTTTTGGAAAATAATACTTCTAGACTCGGGAGGTGATTGCCTTTTGCAGAAATCCGCCGATTTACAGAACACTGTCACCAATGTGAATTGGTCAGACAGTTGGTCGGGCGGTCGGTCTCTCTTCCTATCGTTTGCGCTTCTTTCCAGCCTCAGTGCATTTCAAGGCATCACACTTACTGAGTTTCCATCGTTCAGTCTCTATCATAACCCAAAGCCATAACCCACACGTTCAAAACATGTCACACACTACTCTAAATAGTTGGTGACAGACAGTTACAGTAAATGTAAATGTTTATTCTGATGTTCTTAAACTGTATGTGCCCAGCACATAGTATCTACCACTATCCCATTCCCTGTGGTGCTGTGTACATATGTGACACTGGTCAGACAGTTGGTCCGCTGCTTGATCTTTCTTCTCTTCCTGTCGTTCGAGCTTCTTTTGAGCATAAGTGCATTTCCAGGCATCACAGTTACTGGGTCTCCATCAGGCAGACTCTGATGCCATACTGGCTGAGTCTCTCAAACAGAGAGCGTCATAATAAAGCAGCAGCATCAGAGGAGCTAAAAGTGTAAAGCAAAAACGCACTCTGAGCCTCTGGGGTACATTTTTTAGGGGGGGGGGTCATAGTGGGTCTTTCTCAAAGCCTAGGCCAGTGTCCTTCCAAGTGTATCAGCCTAATTAGTCACGCCCAGTGATTGGATACCCTTTATTAGTCACACCCAGTGATGGGATATTCTGTAGAGTTCACCAAAAAGTACCCAATCACTAGGCGTGACTAATTAGGCTGATACACTTGGAAGGACACTGGCCTAGGTTTTGAGAAAGACCCAGTGCCTTCACGGAGCAGGAGGAATGGTGGAGTAGGAGGTTGCAGTGGAGAGAGAGAGGAGGGGGTAAAGGAGAGGAGGCGAAGGCTGTGAAGGAGAGGTGGAGGAGAGCATGATGGTGGTGGGGGGGAGGTGAGGTGAGGAAGAGGTGGCTTTGGAGGGGAGTAGGAGGCTGCAGTCGAAGAGAGGAAGAGGAGGCTATGAAGGAAGAGAGGAGGAGGAGGAGGAGTAGGTTGTGGCGGTAGTGGTGGTAGAGGAAAGAAAAGAGACGACCCGGTGAATGGCTCCTAATCTGGGGGATAATTAGCACTCAGCTCTTTTATTTGAGTTTAATTGCCTGCCCATAAGGGGGGCTGATTGAGGCTCTCCGTGGCTGCTGCTGCTGCTGAGCAGGGTTGCCAGATGAGGCTGATGATTTCCAGCCCAAAAAATGCTCAAAACCCGCCTAGAAGCACAAAATCCCGCCCAATTCTATTGATTTCTATGGCAGAAATTGAGCAGGTTTTTCTGCTAAAAGCCATTTTTACCTGCACACGGCCATCCTAAGCAGCCCAATTGGGCGGGAAACAGCCCAATCTGGCAACACTGCTGCTGAGCGCGTGCAGTACAGGCTTCCCTTCCCCTGTACAAGGCGATCAAGCGGAAACAGCAGGAGGCTGCACGAGAACCACAACAGAAAACGACCACGAAAGCCAGACGAAGAACTTTTTAATTTTTTTTTTTTTTAAAGTATGTTAGTAAGTAAATATAAATTAATATACATTCATATAACCAAAATAAAACAAATGAATGAGTAAATATACAGTGCAGGCTTCCCCTGTACAAAACGATCAGGCGGAACGACAGGCTGACGAAAACCACCAAGAAAGCCAAATGAAGAAAGTAAAAAAATGTAGACTAGTAAGTGAATATAAAATAATGTAAACAAAATAAAACAAATAAATGAGTAAATGTACAGGCCTCCCTGCCCTTATACGAGGCAATCAAGCAGAACAGCGAGAAGCTGAACGAGAACCACCAAAGAAAACAACCACGAAAGCCAAACGAAGGAAGTAAAATTCATATTAATATAAATTCAATTCATATAACCAAAATAAAACAAATAAATGAGTAAATGTGCAGTGCACGCTTCCCTTGGTCAACTTTGTACAAGGCGATCAAGCGGAACAGCAGG
Source organism: Engraulis encrasicolus (assembly GCF_034702125.1). Taxonomy (NCBI): domain Eukaryota; kingdom Metazoa; phylum Chordata; class Actinopteri; order Clupeiformes; family Engraulidae; genus Engraulis; species Engraulis encrasicolus. Next base: position 17,945 of record NW_026946067.1, read on the forward strand.
AGGCTGAACGAGAACCACCAAAGAAAACGACCACGAAAGCCAAACCAAGGAAGTTTTTAAAAATAATGTTAGTAAGTAAATACAAATTCTCATATCCAAAATAAAACAAATAAATGAATAAATTCAGCAAGATCCTGTTGGTAGATCAAGGTAAGATTGTTGAATGTTTTCATCATCACTGTCAGCGTGTGTATGTGTGTGGGTGTGCGTGTGTGTGCGCGCATGTGTGTGTGTGGGTGTGCGTGTGTGTGCGCGCATGTGTGTGTTTGTGTGTGTGTGCAGTCTACTTACCCTCATATTTGTTTGTACCATCCCCTGGGGATTTTCAGCCCCTTTGAAGTAAGTCAGTAAGAGACTGGATATGCTCTTTCCCATGCAGAACAGAGTCTGGGCATCCGCACTACACTCAGTGCTTGAAGTGGAAAAAAAAGAGGTGCAGAAACCCTAATTGTCCAAAAATACCATCCAAAAAGAAGTACAGGAACCCTGATTCTCCGACAATCTCATCAGTACCAAATCAGTACAAGTCAAATTGTTGTAGGCCCATTGCCTTCATGCATTCTGAAAAACTTGTTTTGAACGTATAAAATGCGGTGCACGAGATAAGTTCTACTGGAACCCTGGTGATGAAAATTATGTGGAAGGGAACTGGGTTCCCCTGAGTTACCCCCCCACTTCAAGCACTGACTACACTGCAGACTGGGCCACTAGCAGGCGCACTGCTAGCCGCTAGGTACAAGCTTAGGCTCACTTGCAGCTGTGCTTGGGCACTATCCCTGGTGCTGAACAAAAAAATGTTTTTTCTTCTTTAAGTTCTTTTTTTCCCCTTTTTTATTCATTTATTGGTATGATGATGTTTCGAAGCACTCGTACCACACACACGCACGCACGAATGCACATGAACATATACACACGTGCGCCTGAACACAAATGCACGCAATCGTCCGCGTGCGCGCACACACACACACACACGCACGCGCACACACTTCATGTGCACAAGCAATCCCCAATATTCACCTCTTTTGCTCGTTCTGAGGTTATTGGTGAGCTTGCAAGTCAGGTCTTATGGTTCTATGACAGATAAGCTACTGTATGTGTTCACATGTTATGGGTCCATTCCTGCATGTTAAGTGTTTTTGTTTGTGTAATGGGCTATTCAAATGGCGGCCCTGGGGCCAGATGCGGCCCTTGGACGGCAAGGTTCTGGCCCCCCACGAGGTCAGAACAACATGAAAACAAAAATGTGTTCAATCAGTGTCTGTGCGCAATTTGCGATCACTAACACTTCAGGTTAGGGATATTTTTCCTATGCACATGACAGTGATATTTTATCTGAAATAGTCTCATAATAGACCATCAAGGCTACTAAGAAATAGAAAAGCGAATATCTCTTCTGTCTGGAAAGTTATCCGCTTGTTGCGCACCTTCACTTTGCACATTACATGCGGTTACATACATGCGTATTCCATGTTCGGCCCCTTTACTGGGGAGGAATTAGAAAAACTGGCCCTCGGTGACATTTAATTGAATATCCCTGGTGTAATGTGTTGGTATGGTTTTTTTTTGGTGTGTGTGAACTCTCAGCCTCCCTGTGCCCAAAACAAATTTCTCTCTAGAAGAGACAATAAAGGCTCATCCTATCCTTCTGAGAGATGGGATCTTGGGATCAGAGTTCACATGTACCTGTAGTACCAGGACCAAGAATGTGTGACCTCTTCCATTCATGTATATGGCCAATGTGCATTTGAGTAAAGCATCTAACCCCACATTGGTACTTCTTTGTTTTAAATTTTAAAAAAATTAAATTGTGTTTTTGGGAGGCTTTTGGGCCTTTATTATGACAGGACAGTGTGAGAGGAGACAGGAAATGAGCTGGAGAGAGATTTGGGGTAGGACTGGGGAATGACCCAGTCTGGACTCGAACTGGGCTGAGAGCTACCCGAGGGCTACTTTTGTTCAAAATCCTCTACTGATGTGTTGACATCATTCCCAAATTCCCCCAAATCCTACACTAGATTGAATTATGATATGCTTTTAAGTTATTAGGAAATATTCTTTATAAGCTATAAAGAAATAATCTCATGTTTAAATTAAGAAAAGCATTAACTGTGACTATAATCTTGTAGTCGTGACTGTTTATTAACATCCTTTTTGGGCACCTCAGAAGCTCCTGGAGGGCTACCTGGCGCCCGCGGGCACCATGTTGGTGACGCCTGATCTAACCCCACATTAATTGGTACTTAATCCATTTACAGTAAAGCCTAAGGCACCTGCAAAAAATGTCTGCCGAATGCCTAAGGACTTTTTGGCAAAAGGTGCCCCAGGTGCCTATGAAAAATTAAATAGCCTATCTCAGCCTCCTAAGCACATAAAAACGTGAAATAAGTTGCATTTAGAAGCTAGAATAGAATATGTTCATCCCG